>NW_016170651.1:0-1585 GCF_001687245.7 Rhagoletis zephyria
TATATTAGACGATTTTACAGGCAATGAAGTTGGTGGCAACACACTTTTGATTCAACTAATCGCCTCTTAAATCGGCCCATGTAAAAACCGTATTGAAAACCCAGTTCCACTAAGTCTGCCAGCAGCCCATGCTTATCTACGTAGTCGATGGGCACTATGTTAAGCATGGCGTTAATAAGAAAGGTTATATCAAAAGTCTCAATAATTCTAATGAGGGCGGCTCGTTGCACTCAATCAAGCTTTTTGGCTAGCCTAGTCTTCTCTCGAGCTTTCTATTAGATAAAGCCTTCATTATGGTTTCATAAAGCCTGGAGCATACCATTTGAGACAAGCCTAATTTCTTACCAGTGGCCTCCCTGCAGCAATAGATAGCCACATATATACATACATATGTATGCCTTCGTGACTATTTCCAGAGGGCAGAAAAGGTATGTATATTTATATGTAGATATAAGCCTGATAAAAATATCACAATGTAAAATCATTCTCTCATTTCGTTGGTCAAGATTTTTTTGACGTTTGCAATCATTTTACAATCATATAAAATTGAAAATAAAAAATGAAACTGTTCACAATTGTTGTTATTTTAGAATAAAAATGAGATTGCCTGTGTGAGTTTCATTTTAAAATAATATTGCTGGCAAACATCAGACTGCCTGACAATGGTTTTACCTTGTAATGTTTTTATCATATGTACATGTATGTGTATAAAGGAAGATAAAAAGATAGCTCGGTAACAATGATCTTTTTAATTCTTAATGACTGATTTAGACTTACCGGTAAACCCATTGGTCCCTGGTCACCTTTTTGGCCTTTCTCTCCCTGAAAGTGTTACAATATTTATGTCAAAAATATATGTATATCACTAATCAGTTAAATTGTCTCTTCAGTTTGATAAACTTACCGTATCACCTTTGCGACCATCCATGCCGCGCTCTCCATGCTTGCCTGGTTGACCAGGAGGACCCATTGGACCGGGTGGTCCTGGTGGACCATAAAGCTAATTAAAAGTAAAGAACAAAAATATATTTTACATATTTCTGCATGTGTCTAAGGCTTTAAATAAATATACATATGTAAATATGTACTAAAGAAACTTACATATTCAATGGTGGGCATATGGGGCTGATCTGACATTCCATCATCTTGTCGCCGACGCATTTTTCTATACTTCTAGTTTAAATTATGAGATCAGAATGTTTTCAATGAAATCCAAAATCAGTAATGTATACTCACTGAATCACCGCGATCGCCTTTGTCACCCTTCACACCCGGATAACCAGGTGGACCCGGCAGTCCAGGTGGACCCATTAGACCGGGTGGTCCAATATCGCCTCGATCACCTTTCTCACCAGGGGGACCTTGGTAACCAGGTAGGCCAGGTGGCCCCTCAATGCCTGGCTCACCAGGTAGCCCATCCAAACCACGTGGACCCAACGAACCTGGCTCTCCGGGTTCGCCCGCATCGCCTTTAGCACCGTCACGTCCGTCGCGACCATCCTTACCGGGCATGCCGGGCGGACCGGGTGGACCGCGCAACAGTTGTACTGGTGGATCATCGTAGTCTTCATCCTTAGCGCCACCA
>NW_016170651.1:14674-15522 GCF_001687245.7 Rhagoletis zephyria
GATTGAGGAATTTATAAACTCAATTTTTGGTTCGAAATTTTCATTTGTTTGCTTGTTACATTTTATGCTGCTACTTAAATAACGTTAAACTGTTATTTATATGCAGTAAAGTGCAGTTTAATTTCGCATCATTTGTCCAACGCTATTAAGAGTCAACCCGGTGTACAAGCCCTTTTCCCGGTAAACGATGATCCAACTATCTGTGATGCGATTGATTGATAGAACGTATGAACAGCAGTGCGTTGAGCGGTTTTGGCTCGAGCAATTTTCGTACCGTCCCTCAAGCGCGGTCGCTTGCTCTTACTTATACAATTAATAACAAATTAATTGCTTTGAAAGTGTCTGACGTTATCGATAAAGGCGAAATATAAATCAGACAACTACAAATTACTATAATGCGTTGGCCACCAGTACATTCGTTTGAAGCACTTGAGTACGCAATAGCACCTAAAAGTAGGCTATTTGTGTGTTGGGTTTGCAGTTGCCACTACACTCTTAGGGCCAATTTCAGATGAAAGTTTAAATGGCGCTTAAGCTTAATTTTAGTTTGTTATTTAAATGCCATTTAGCTTTCACTGGATTTCAGATCAACTTTATATAAATATGCCAAGCAATTGGCAACACTCTTGCTTTACATTTTGCGCTAAACAGCTGATTGTTGTTTGGTACTAACCACAGGGTTGCATACATACATAAATCATATTTAAGTAGCCAATATTGGCTATTTAAGTGCAGAAATGTCATCTAAAAATTATTTTTTGATGTTAATCAACAATCTCTACCTAAATAGCTCATCTGAAATTTCCATTTAAAGTGAAAATGTGTGACATAGCGGAAATACCAAAAGG
>NW_016170652.1:0-137 GCF_001687245.7 Rhagoletis zephyria
ATTATTATCGGTGTTAATGCTGGTTCTCAAGTAAACGAAATTCTCTACTATCTCGACATTGTAACTGTTAACAGTGACGTGGGTGCCAAGGCGCGAATGTGCTGACTGTTTCTTTGATGACAGGAGATACTTCGTCT
>NW_016170652.1:2438-8950 GCF_001687245.7 Rhagoletis zephyria
TCGCAACCAAATACACGTTTATATAGCGAGCCGCTTGCTCCAAGCAGACACCCGCTTGCAGCCGCACCTACTGGTGAACAGACGCTGCAGACTTCAGTGAGCCCTTAAACCGAATAAGTCAGAGTGGCCCCACCGAAGCTCCCTCTCTTTCTGCCGTGACCCAAGGCTCCACTCGGATTGGTTACCGCATCTCGCACATGGGTTGCTCACGTTGCCCAGAGTGCGCGAACGAGGACGCAAGAGTCGCGATTGAGTATAGCCATGCAACTGTAACTGCATACCCAGCGCAACGACTATACCCCATTGCACTCCAACAGGAATAAAAGAACACCTATAAAATAATAAGTGTTTACGTTAATTTTTTTTAAGGCCAGACAAAAGTAGGCCCTTATAAGTGGACCAAAAGTTGGCTATTGTATTAAACGACTACGAAATTTCCCACAGGTTATATATGTAAATACATATCGAGCCCTAACCGCCAAAATAATGTAAGCGACATTTTTTTCAAATTTTCTTTTGATGCAGAAATGCATCTAGAGGCTCTAGGAATACTTCTGCATCAAAAAGAAAATTTTGGAAAAAATGTCGCTTACGTTATTTTGGCGGTTAGGGCTCGATATTTAAAAAATTACTCATATACAGCCTTTTTTATACTATACTTAAATGCGAAAATGTCGTCTGAAAATCGAAAAAGTTACCATTTTGAAATCGGCACTTGCAACGATTTTGAACTTCACGTATTCTCACTCGGGAATACCCCTCCAAAATAGTCGAATCGGGAATTCCATCGTTCCAGACCGATTCAGTTGAGTCTGGTTCAAGGACACCGTGATATATGTATGTATGTACATATGAATGCATAATACGCAAAAACTTTTCGTTGTATCAGATCTGTACCGTTCGTTCGATTTTACAAAATGAGGTATCAAATTAAAGGGATTGGCCTGTGGATGTGCAATGACTTCTTATTTTTTCAAAAAGAGTTGCCACCTGATAAAAAAATTAAATTCAAATTATTTTTAAGTTGAATCAATTATAGCAATTATTGAAAGAGGTTGTGGTTTGAAAATATTTTGCAGAGGGTTTCCACCTTGTTACAAAGCTAGATTCAATACAAGCAATAGGTTAAATTAATTACTTCAATATGAATATATGTAAATCAAAATTGCTTTGAAGAAACTTTGTTACCAAAGTGCATGAAGAAGGGTTGCCACCTGATTTTATAATTAAATTCAATTTGAATTAAGAATATTAGATAATTTAAATATGTATCACAAAACAAGTGTCAGATGAAAACGATTTAACGAGTTTTTGCTTTAAAAATAATTTGAACAGGATTGCCATCTGTTTGAAAAGTCGAATTAAATTAAATGGTATGAAACATTGAAATATGGGCGTTAAACAAGAGTATTAGGAAATATTTAGTTTGAGTATTTATAACATTAAGGAGGATTTCCACCTGTGTATAAAGTTAAACTCAAATTATTTAATAAGTCAGATGGATTATTAAAGTATGGGTATAAATTGACATGGGTTAAAAATGTTTTTTTTTACCTTTATTTAAGAGGGTTACCATATGTTTTATAAATTAAATTCAACTTGAATTAAGGGAACCATACACAATTTAAATATGTATTGAAATATGTGTGTCAGTCAAAAAAGGCTTAGCAAGGTTTTGGGGTTTAAATATTTTGAATAGGGTTGCCACATGTTTTAAAATTATAACTTAATTAAAGTATGCATAAATTAAATCAAACCAATATTAAAATATGACAAGAAACGAAGGTGGTAAGATATCCTTAGTTTGGATATTTAGAATATTAAAGAGAATTGCACCTGTTCAAAAAAGTAAACTCAAATTATTTAATAGGTTAAAGCAATTAATAAAAATGTGGGTATGAAATGAAATTGGGTTTAAAAAGGCTTTATTTCTGAACTGTATTTAGGAAACGCTACGTATTGAAATGAAATATGTATTTAGGAGGGTTGCCAGTTGTTGCAGTAGTCTTAGCTTACTTATGCACAAATCCGAAGACGAAGATAATGCGAAGACGAGCACGAACACGAAGAAGAATACTAATACGGGGACCTAGGCTAATATAAAAAGTAGTACAAATTTCTGCAGTATGAAAGGAAATAAAAGTGAATCGAAGTAGTTCTACACGCCATGACATATGTGTACCTGTTTATAAGTTGATGGTGCATATGATTGAAGTTAATGTGGATATGCTTCTCTATTGCAAGCTATTAATATTTTGCAATTCATATTGATTTATTAATTCAATTCAATACAACCAAAACCAATATTTCATGTACCGTTTTTAACTTGAATGTGGTCTTAATAATATCACGTATTCTACGTTTAAGTTTAACGGCTGTGGCTCCGACATAGCCTGCAGGTCAATACGAAGGCGCTGGACTGATCCTTTTTGGTTTCTTTGCTAGAGCTTCTCAAATATTGCAAAAACCGCGATTTTTTGATACTTTGACCACAGTTTTCTGGTGGAAACTTTATACTTACAGATTCGCAATCAGCACAAAAAGTCTACCAACAACAGCTTTTACATTTTAGGAAATCAGTGTTGCCCTGTGTTTTACACGAAACAATAAGTTTTTCTAACGAAATCTGTTAACCTTCTCAATAACATCGGCAACTTATTTTCTTTACCTCTTTACTCTTGCCACCAGCAGAGCTACCCATCAGGGCACAGGGCGTTTCGCCGCCCCTGCATACTTCGCACAACTTCTTAAACGTGACACAACTTAAAAAAAATGAAGGCTGATTATGCTTCGCATGCAACCAAATTTATTTATCAGTACCACCAACCTTATGTATCGACGCAATAGGGCTATTCACGGTGTGTGAACAAAAACAGCTGATTTTTGGCTTCTTTAGGTAAATAGATTTGTTTACTGAAAAATTCATTTAAGTGGTTTTAATGGGGTATATTTGTAGTCCACATTAAGTCGACACTAAATTTATTTGCAGTTTGACATAATGTTCAATACAATATCTGTCAAAATATGTAAATAAAATACGTATGTTTTATTAAAGAAGTACGTAATTACCTATCTATGGGTGTTTCCATCGGAAGGTTCACCACGACAAAAAAATAAAAGTCTTATATCTAACGTATTTACGGGCCGATTTGTCTGCTTTTTAAAATATATACTGGCTATGTCAGTAGAATCATGTTTGCGTAAAATGGTCTTCGTAGGTGGCGCCAAGGTTGAGATATTTCGAAAACCCGTATTTATGGTCCGATTTGGTTCGAATTTGGCGTATGTACTTGAAACATAATAAGTCATAGATTTCCAACAAATTCACCCTGAATTGGCGCTGAGGACCAAACATAAAGTATATTCTACATAAAATACATGTTTTATTTGCGTTAAAAATTCATTTAAAAGTAATATTAACAAAAATATAACGACGGAAATTTAAGTCACGTGATGCTACGTCACGTGACGTTTCACACTTGGGGTTGTAAAAGAAAATTGAAACAAGTTGCATTAATTCAAAAAACTCTAAAAACAACTAGAATTGCTCCAAATCATATTAAAATAAGTTTCATGAAAATAGCCACCCACAATTCGCAGAGTTTTGCGATTTTGTAAGAAAAGAAAAAATCTACTTCCATTTTTTGTCACATAACGACACTCTCTTTAAATCCTTATATTTCAGGACCAAGCAGTTCGATTGTTTTAATTTTTCGGCTAGATATAGAGCTAACTATGTGCTATACAATGGCCCACAAAAGTTAAAGAAAACAAATGGTATTCCTTGTTTGTATCACATTGAAACGTACGACTGTCACGTATGCGACGTATGGAAATACCCATATATTAAACAATATATTTGCTAGAAAGAGCATAAAAATACCTTTCATTTGATATATAATTTTATATAGTTAGGTTTAAGGACAACTGCCAACAGCGAAATAAAACAACTGTATTGATATTTTAATATAAAATGAAAATTTTGCATAAAAAATAGCGCGATATTTTCTCCCAAATGTTCGCTTGCAGAGCTTTTTTTCTTTTAACATATAAAATCATATCTTAATATTTAGTGATATTACCAAAGATTTTTTATTATACATCATATATATGCTAGCCAACTTTGTGGCTTTGCGTGACATTTATAAGTTTGCCAGCAAAGCGCACGGCGAAAAAGTTTTGCCACAATGAACTCCACGGAAACAATTTCGTACTGCTTGTTTCTTGGGTCTGATTATGCATACTTCGCATTACTTCGCATAAATTTCAAACTATCAGATGAAAATCTGTTGAAAAGAAGAAAAAGTGAGCATGGCCCGCGGGCCATGATTTTAATGGCATACATTCTTTTTGTGCAAATTCATAGGAGCGGTGCTAGGGAGGGTATTCGTGGAATTTTCAATATTTTCAAAAGCTTATATTTTGAAAAGCTTTGAACCAATTTTCAAAATATGGATATGGTTGGAAAGGTAATTAAAAGTATTTTGATTTAATGTGTGTATATTACATTTATATATAAATTATAGCAGTTTTTTTTTAATAAAATTTCGTTTTTCTTAAAAAAATACGTAATTAACTATATTAAAAGTTATGCACAAGACAAGAAAGAGCACAAATATAAAATTAAAACAAGACTTGACTGTTCGATTTGAGGGTACGCGGAATAATGCCGCTAATTTTATTTTCACTAAAAGACTTAAAGTTAGCTGCTTTCGCCGATACAACAGGGTTGCATCAATATATATAAATTTTAAATTTATATTTGTAATCTATTACCTTAGGCGAATTCATAGTTATAAGGTGATTTGTAGGGTTGCAACATATATGCTTGATCGCATTACATCACCCTCCTTGGGAAAAGAAGAATTTGGCAAGGTGATCAATTTTGCCATATTCTTCTTGCCCCAAAATTTATATTTAGAATTAAATTGTTTTGAAGGAACGAATTTGGACTTGATTGAGGAATATTCCTCCCCCTTATATTCGTTCGTTCATAGCAATTTAAGTTATGGTAAATATTTAAATAAAAGCTTTTGTATTTACTTAATTAATATGACTTATTTTTATTAATATTTGTAAAATTGGCAAAGTATAGTATTGTAAAATAAAGATAAGTATGCTATTGATAAGTAACTATGACTTATGAGTTTATTTAATATACATAAATATGTTTTTAATTGGATATGAAAAAATGGAAATTCAAGTTTCTGTTATCTATATATATAATACATAAAATTTGTTGAAAGATTTTTGAAATTTGATTTTAACAATGCATGAAAAAATGCTTTTTGGTTTAACAATCCAATTCATGTTTTTGTGAAAAATTCTTAATATACAGTTTTATGGAAAAATATATTATGAATACTTATAAAAGTTTGTTTTGTTTGTTTTTTTTCTTTTGAGCTAGATTTCATAATTTGTACATTTCAGATTTTTGGTATTTTTTTTTGTAAATTTTTTTTGTAATAAAAGAAAAATTAAAAGTAATTATACATACGTATTTACATATGTATATAAGAAAATTTGTTTTATTTTATTTTATGGATTCTATTCTTGTGTACTGTTTTTTCTTTTTTTCTTATTTTGTCGAAAATTGTTACGTTGACTCCGTCAATATTTGTTATGACGTATGGACCTTCATATATGTTTGTATGTTTATCGCGTGGTTCCTTTTGAACTAAGACGGTATCATTTAAATTAACTATTAACGGACGCGCGGTCTTGTTAAATACCGTTTGGCTTCGAATTTTATGTTTGTTAATAAGTTCTTTTGCAAGCGCGTGTGATTTTTGCATTCTGTATTTGATTTCTTTCGAATAATTATCGATGTTATATATCGGATCAATTTTTACATTTTGTAATTCGGTTGGTAAAATTGCTTTTCTACCGAATACTAATTCAAATGGTGAAAGTTTGTTATCAAATACAGAACTTGTTGTTGTGTTATGCAAAAATGTGAAGTATTTCAAATAAACGTCCCAATCGGACCAAGTTTCATTTAAATACGCGCGTAAATATTCATTAAAGACACGGTGGTTTCGTTCAACTGTACCAACGGTTTCATGGTGATGTGCTGTCGAGAAATTGTGCTGGATTTTTAAAAGTTGGGTTAATTCGGAAAAAAGTTCATTTTTAAATTCAGTGCCCAAATCGGATTTTATAGTGTTCATAATGTATGTTAAAATAAAGCTTTCAAAAATTGCAGAGGCTATTGTTTTTGCGCTTTTATCCGGTGTGGCTATTGTTACTAAATATTTGCTTAAGTCGCATATAATGGTTACTGCGAACCTATTACCATTAATGGACTCAGGCAAGGGTCCTATTGTGTCTATAACTACAACGTCAAAGGGCTTGCAAGGCGTTGGGGTTAGTACTAAATTTTCTTTAGTTTTGGTTTAACTTTATTTAATAAACGTTTCTCACAGCTTTTTACGAATTTAGCAATATCGCGTGTCATATTTTTCCAATAGTATTTTGTACGTAATTTTGCATAGAGTTTTTTGTTTCCGCAA
>NW_016170652.1:13796-15520 GCF_001687245.7 Rhagoletis zephyria
CCATACCCCTGAACGGTACCTTTCTAATTCATTACGACAATGATACAGTAAAAATTAATGGAAACGAATTTTCCAACAAGGCCAGACTAACTAGCAATCCCCTGCGAGCTATACTTCAACCTTTTTCAAAAACTAACAATACCGAAGAAATATTGTCCTTACAAATGCTAAAACAGCTCAACCTGAACAATATAAAACAAATTGGCTACGCGGAATCGGCAAGTCAATTAAAGCACGCCGTTTACATTAGCCTTATCACAATTCTATTAATTCTGAGCGTAATAATTACGCGAAAAATATGGTCGAAGAAAAATACCGATCAAAAACCAACCATCGAATTAACCGAAACAGCAATAGAAGGGATTAACCAGATATTTGCAAAACCCAGCACTTCAAACGCGGACGTTTGAATTTCAGGGGGGGAGCTGTTAGCATGGCGCATGCACAAAACTTAGGTTTGACAACAAAATTCCTAAGTGCAAAACGACACCCTGTTGCACATACCTGCATTCACTAATTTCATCAGAAATACAACACCTAACAAACAAACAGGAATGCAGGTGGGAACCGCGCCATCAGCAAAACGGCAAGCTAATTTCATCAGCAATAGAACACCTAACATACAAACAAGAAGGAATGCGGCGATCGGTGGGAACCGCGCCGTCAGCAAAACAACAGCAGAACCAACGGCAGAAGCGGCAGCAGCGTAAGCTAGGTTTAGGAAATAATTATTTTTGTAAATTAGTTCTAAGTTGGAATTCAATCAATAAAGGAGCCTTTAGCTCCCCAAAAAATATATTTTTTTGTTTAAGTCAACCCGCGTTGACATAACTTATATGCGCATTTAAAACATAGAAAACTCGAGTTAATCAATTTTGAGGTTGTTAACAAAATAGCAAATTTAGATGAGCTACTTTTGAGGCTTCAACATCAAGCCGGCAATCATAACATTAAAGAAATTGAATGGCAAAAAAATGATTCATTCTTTGAACAATTTTCGATTACAGACTTAAAAATTAGTGGAAACAAAGTTTTAAAATCGTTACAAGTTATACTAACAGACCCTGTGGAAACAATAACTGAAGACGACAAGAAACTTAAACTCATGACAATTTACCATAACGACCCGATATCAGGCGGACAGAATAGTGCATCATCAAGCACTTGCGGATTTGATTCCATTCGAGTGGGGTGCTGTAAGATTCGAGGGCAGTGTCGGCGTCGCCGACAATTTTGTGCCTTATGGTGTGCAGAATGGAAAAATATTTGGGAGTGTCCTTTAAGGCTTCGTATGCTTTAAGGATCCTGTCGACGCTCTTTCGCCATGAACTGAACTCCCCAGGTTTACCGGAGAATTCGCGTAGGCATTTGACCATGTCCGGTATTCTGTCCAGATCATTCATGTTAGCCCTATTTAGAATAACATTGGATTCCATGTCTCTGAAGTCCCCGATGCTTGGTGCGTTTATCCGCTCAAGCACCTCTCGGACCACGGACTCTATTATGGTAGGGTTAGGAGCAGGAGGGTTTGCAGGGTCCGGGGGATCGGATCCACCTGCGTACTCAAGTCGCATCTGGTTAATCCGCTCCACCAATTCCTCTGCAGAAGTAGTTGGCATTTCTTCTCTGTTAATATATAAAGTGGAAACTACTTACTCTTGTTCTGTTACTTTATTCAGGAAGACTTCTCTCTTTTTCCTTTTTATAATTAGCTTCTCGAAATT
>NW_016170653.1:0-15519 GCF_001687245.7 Rhagoletis zephyria
TTGGGCGATTTTTCTCCAGAAATGTTATTCGTCCTGGAATTTTTTTAGTGCCTTCTTTTTCTTCAGCGATCGATGTAGCAGGGATGAAAAATAAGTATTCTAATTGCACATCAATTGTATATAAACACAAGTAAATGTACCCATAAAATGTTTACCCTTTATTATACTAAGGTATTTTCAAAATCTCCCATATCTTTTTGATGATATTTAGGTACTGAACAGCTCTCTACGGCACCATGTCTAATTTTGTGTTCATCTAGCGGCTAGACAGGACAGGAAATATTTTTAATTAATTAGAAACTATTGGCAATTACTCCTAGAATGACAACATCACTGTGATATCAAAAATGAAACCGGATTTTTTTGTATCGGCTACTAATTTTGAAAAACCCGGGTTTTAGTACCGGTTAAAAATTTCGGGAAAACCGCCCACTTTCTTTTCTTTCATTATGGTTATTTCAAAATTGAAGTCACTTTTTTGTACCGGTTACCAATTTCGAAATATCCGAGTTTTTACCGGTTACCGATTTCATAAAAAGCGGCGTGGTTCCGCCCATCTTTTAAATGTATAAAGAGCAAAAACAATTTATTAAACCCACTTAACACTACCTATATTAATGACAAGATGAAATGGGCGAAATCGGACAATAACCAGTCAGTTCTCATAATAGCTAGATATTCATACCTACATATGTATAAATTAATATTTTACTAAGAAACTTAGTTTTTAAATAAAATCGGGAAATAAGCGTAGCCACTCTAGGGATGAAAAATTTGACGCTGACTTTAGTCCAGAATCGACTTTTCGCTGAAATAACTCGACTTTTTGGAATCGACTACAGTCGCCTCAAGTTGACTAGAATCGACTTTCACTCAATNTTTGGAATCGACTACAGTCGCCTCAAGTTGACTAGAATCGACTTTCACTCGATGACTTTTCGACATTTGTTTATTAAGTATTTGAAGGTTTTTAGCAAATTTTTAGGTTTAGAAACGTTCATAACTACACTTAATTTTATAATGGCTCCAAGTTTAATATCCGTACACTGCTAAAAAATTTACCAATCAGTCGCTGAATATATGTGGCTTTTTTTTATTATTTAATTTTATTTTTAATTCTAACTTTCAGTGCTAAATCGTGTGCAATTTATTAATATAAAATAATTTTTTGAATTATTAAAAATAAAAACTGTACGTTAATTTATTACTAAAATGAGGTATTAATTTGTTTTTTTCTTGAATTTTCAGAGTCAATTTAAGTCATAAAGTCGACAATCAGAGGTGCATAATCGAAAACCTGAAAGTCGATTTCGAAGTCAAGAATCGATTCAGTGCGCGCCTTTTCCATCCCTAAGCCACTCCCCTTAATGATAGATTCTTTGAATCTCACGAACCATTCAAAGAATCGCTTCATAACATTGGTAAACATGTTCATGGTATTACTAAGAAAATTTTGAAATCGGTTAATAACAACGCCCACTTCCCATATTACAGTATTTAAAAAAAAATTGACACTGTGATATTTCAATAATTACAGTACTAATATAAAGGATNATTACTAAGAAAATTTTGAAATCGGTTAATAACAACGCCCACTTCCCATATTACAGTATTTAAACAAAAAATGGACACCGCGATATTTCAATAATTACAGTACTAATATAAAGGATGATGGTTCCGTGCGTAGAAGTGGAAAAATTTTGACTACCATTCACCTGGGAGAGGTCAGAAGCGATTCTTGTGCGTACGGTTCAAATCGCAGCTCACAACGTCCGGATATTTATATCCACGTATCCTCTGGGTAGCAACCGAACACCCGCTTGGGAGCGAGCTAAAGTGAGAAGGCGTAAAACTTCGCGTGCGTTGGGTTTGGGTCCCCAATAATAATAAGGGCTATTTGCGGCCGTAAGGACAATATCGAATTTTTNTGGGTAGCAACCGAACACCCGCTTGGGAGCGAGCTAAAGTGAGAAGGCGTGAAATTTCGCGTGCGCTGGGTTTGGGTCCCCAATAATAATAAGGGCTATTTACGGCCATAAAGACAATATCGAATTTTGTGTTTCTTTTTAGGTATTTTTAAATTAAGATTTTTTGGGATCGAAAACATTTTTTTAGCTTTAAAATTTTATTTTGAAGATTTTTTCATGCTCCTTCCATGTCCCTAGTAGTCAACCATGGTTAAATTATAAACAGGCGAAGAAATAAAACAGCTTTCTCGCTTTATTTTCTTAATTTTCTTGACGTTCGGCTATCTCATAAAAACTTTTAAAGGCACATTTTCGAATAAGTGTAAAAGTGTGTAAAATTTTTCTTCTCGCTCTAATTACTACACCTGGTATAATTTCCCAATGGTAGTCAACATTATATATTATACAATATTTGTAATTTTTTAGGAAATGTTGACAGCAATTTCGCCTGCTTTTCCACTTTGGCATCTTTTTAACGTATTTTTAAACCTCGGGCGGATCACAAGATATCAACCAAACTGAAACTTCTTTTTGGCATTTTAATTAGAATATAAACTTTCTGAAATTAGAGCGCTGCATATTTAAAAGAAAGGTTATTTATGAAGTAGCCTACTAGAAAACCTTGCCCAATAAAGGCGGATTCATCTCGCTCTACATAGTTTTGACCCTTTTTTTTCATGGCAGATATGTATGCTCTGAACTAAAACGATGAATCGGCCTTAAGCATTTGTCTGTCTGTGCATAAAAAATGAAAATCCAGTAGCCACTGAGGATTTCAAACAAACATACATATTTATGTGTGTGCATATGTAAATCTAAACGTCTGCTGCTTGAAGGCATTTTAAGTCGACAACTAACGTTTTTATTATTTATTTAAATATGTACATATTTACTCGGCAGGTTCATTTATTTTACACATATTCGCTTTTTTTTTGTACTTTGGTTGCTTTATTTCGGCTGTGCGAACGCAAAATAAAGGTGAATGTTTACCTATCAACGATTTGTTGGTTAAACGAATTTTTGACACATACGAAATAAAATTGGAAATTTATGAGGCTCGCCGACTGAGCCTTTTCTTTATCTGCGTACATACATACATACATACATACATACATACCTACATACATATGTAGTACGTTGGCAAACTGAATGAACGACGGGATTAATGATTAACAGAGAAGCACATATGCAAATATGAAGAGCGCCGCGGCCATTATTGTTGTCGTCCACAGCGAGCGCGCATCAGCAACAAAAGCGACAGGCAAGCAAATAAAAACAACAACGATAGTGTAATAAAATTCAAATATTTGTGGTTTTATTGTACGCCGCGTTGAGTATGCGCGTTGGTGCTAGCAGCTGAAGCAGCTTTTGGGAATTTTAACTTTTTTTTTGTGTTGTTATTTCATTTTGTTTTTAATTTTATAATTTAATAATTATCTGCGAACGAGGCAGCCAAGTGGCATAAAATGGAATTTAAAGGCATGTTAAGAAGCTGTTTATTTGACATTGATAATTTAGCAAAAGTTTTAAATATTTTGACAGCACACACCGATGACTTATAGAGCGCGGCATTAATTTAATTTGTCAATTTGTCAGTAGCAAATGAGTGTGTGGCGATTGAGTGTAGTATGTAGAAAAAATCTAGAGAAAAATATACATACATACATATGTATATATACATACATATTTATATTGTTATTAATAATTTTATGCAAATGCTGCGAATCAGTTAGTGTAGGTAAGTGACTTGGCATGGGAAATTTTTGTTTGTTACAAATCGAGTTTGGGTCTTAAGTCTTTTGTTTCGTGCTGGAGGTGGGAAATAAGTTATACATATGTACAAAATGAAGTGAGATGCGTTAGATATTGTTAATGCAAAATTCGTCTTTTCAGCTTAGAAAGTAAGCAGGGTTGTTGCGAATATTCGCATTCGCTTCGTCATTAATTGTCATTCATAACATTCTACTTTTTTTGGCGCTGTAACCGCCTAAGCGTATTTGGCCGAAGTTCAACAAAGACGCCAGTCGTTTCTCTCTCTGTGCCATACTGACGCCAATTGGAATTTCCAAGTGAAGCCAAGCCTTTCTCCACCTGGTCTTTCCATCACAGTGGGGGCCACCCTTTTCCTCTGCTACATCAGTGCCTTGAGTTTAATACTTTCATAGATGGAGCGTCATGTTCGTTCGAACAACATGGCCAAGCCAGCAGAGCCGATTTATTTTAATTCACTGCACTATGTCCACGTCGCACAGTGGTTCGGATCACAAATCTAGCTGGACGAAACTATTTAAACAAATACTCGTTGATGGATCTTTACACCACTTCTTACCTAGGGGATTTTTGAGTCGCTGATTACGAATCTGAAGTCACTTATCAAAAATTCAAAATGGCGGATCCAATATGGCGGACGAAAATTAAAAAAAATCGGTAGATTTCTATGAAACTGGGTATCGGGGGTTTTCTGGGTCGATCATTACATATCTAAAGTCATTTACCAAAAATTCAAAATGGCGGATCCAACATGGCGGACGAAAATTTAAAAAAAAATCGGTAGATTTCTATGTAACTGGGTATCTGGGGATTTTCTGGGTTGCTGATTACGAATCTAAAGTCATTTACTTAATTTACTTTATTTACTTCGGAACGAGCATTTTCATCAGATATTTCTTTCAATTTAGTAATCACATAATCACGGAAACCTTGTTGTCTTTTAGAAGTTTCAGCAACACTTCTCCAAATGTCAAACAACTCACTTCTTAAGATTTTATTTACCATGATGATTTAAGATCACAGCAAGAAACACAAATAAATATCAGAAAAAATTGTATAACAGCGCTTAAAGATTTGCATACCTGTTGTATAATTTTTTAATTTCAGAAAGCAGAAAATTCGCGAGGTACTATTTTTTTTAACTCTTACATAACCAAAGGTTTTATAACTCCAAGTATTTTTCAGTTTTAACACACACTTCCCCACTACTATAAATCTAATTGTTTGTCCTCGTAACTTTTTTCCAAACAAACATACCCAAAAAAACTTTGCAGCCAGCTGAGTTTGTTTCAGTAAGAAAACTTTCATAGTTTTCACAATAAAACTTTACAATAAATAAATAAATAAATAAATAGCAATTAAAAAGTCCTAAATGCATGCTAATGTACATATGTATACTATAATTTCTCATTGCAAGTATTTGTCATTCAATAAATAATGTATCGTCGCAATATCCAATCTACTACATACATACCTTATATGACTGACCGGAAACAATCAATTTTGTATACAAATATTATTCGATATTATTACAAAAGCCAACAAACACATTTGGATATGGAATTACGGGGATATGGGAACTTAAAAATATGCATATCCATATAATTCACTTCAATATTGTCGATGTCAATTTATATAGAAGTCTACTCGTACTCTTGTCAAAATAATTACCGCCTTGTCAGCAGCGCTTTGCCACTTCACAGGGGAATTTGCATGTTCCAAAGCGTGTGGAGATGAGCTACGTTTGAGGCGCCACCCACTGACCACAAATTACATATGTACATGTATGTATATGTATGTACATAATAAACCCCCTTTTGTGACGAGCGCAAATTAAACAAATTACACCAAAAGCCACCCACAGCCAAATACATACTCGTAGCATGGCACAGCACGCGGGAGCGACATAGCACGCAGCGCACTGGCCACCACATGCGCCGTTAGCATTCGAAGACCCAAGGCAAAGCTATAATTTAAAGTTTAAAATAATCAAGTGAGAAGGGAGTGCAGGCATGAAGGCTGTTAGTTCAAAGTATCATCCTTTTACACGCTACCGCTTGATGGGAGAGGGCGATGCAACGTGACCGCCGTGAATAAATGAAATAAGCACCTTCCTGCAACACTTCCGTTTGCCGCCACTCATACCAATTTCCACGTATGTTTCATAACTCAGCGCTTGTTGGCGGTCCTTATAACCAGGACACATGTGGCTCCGTTCACACCAATCACTACAGCAATTTTCTTTGTTAGCTTTTTGCTGTTGTTGTTGTCGTTGTTGTTACTTTTAAAAATCTGCTGCATTGTTGTCACTGTTGCTTAGCATATCCTGCCATGTCCTTTCGTGTCGTGTCGTGTTGTCCACTGTGTGCTACATTGTATAATTTGTTGGCTATACACACACGCAGCTGGGTGGAGTCGAGCGCAACGCTTTCAAATCACATCAAATTGCGCTCTGCGCTCTCATTAAAATCCATGGTAAACATACATATTTCTGCTGTTAAATATTTTAAAATTCTTTTTTCTTTTATGTATATTTTCTACATTTTTCGATGTACATACATACATACATACATACATAAGTATACACGCAGCACTCATGTTGACTCCCACGCCTGGCTGCTCGCCGTTCACCATTTGGCCTTTTAGTCTATCGATTGGTTGGTTGGTTGGTTGGTTGGCCGCCACAGCTGTATATTTCTGTACAAATTGCTCAAATTGCTTTGGTTGTTAATTTCAAATATTTTTTTTATTTGATGATATTTAACATTTGATGTTGCTGCATTATTCACAAAGGAATTGAATAATTTAACGCACCTGTATCAGCATTTGGCTTTTGTTATTTTTACACAAATTAAGCAGCAATAATTGTTTACGTTCTGCACAAAGTTTGAGCTATGTGTTATATAAATTGTTTAGTACAAAATACAAAAAAAGGAAACACCAAAACGAGTGGGAATAACTCCTTATTCAAAGGTCTATGAATTTCAATTTAAAAGTTTGTACTGTTTTGTAAAGGACATTTAATTTTATATATATGGAATCAAATATGCAATAATTTCACTGTACATACATCTCGAAAATTGCTGTAACCATTTCAGACAGAAAATTTGCGTGCGCTGAGTTTATACGCACAATGAAAAAGAAAAACATGCCTCGGATGAGATCCCTTTTGTTTAATGACAACCACGGCAAACGCAAAAAGGACTTTGATTTGAGGGTATGCACCTGGAATATACGAACCTTTAGTGGGGAAGGTGCCTCTGTCCGGCCGGTTGATATCCTCAGGAAGATAAAGGCAAAGGAAAAGTAAGTGTGGAGCCTTGCGACGTCTAATCCAGTTGTCATGTAAAGGAGCGCACATTCGGTCTTGGATTTGTGGAAGGACGAATGAATGTCTAGCCACATTCCGTATCAAAACGAGATTCTTCAATATCTCGCTCATCTGTGCCCATTGCCCGATGGAAGAGAAGGACGAGGCATCCAAGGATCTCTTCAATAAGCGCTTGGAGCGTACCCCCAGACACGATATCAAAATCATGCTTGGCGACTTCACTGAAAAGGTGCGCAAAAAAGGAATATTTGGCCCCACTGTCGGTAAATTCAGCCTCCATGACGAAACGTCCGATATTGGACTGCGGCACGAAAAGAAGTTGTCTTTATGCCGCAATGTCTCAATTGGGTATGTCCGCAAAAGTAATACACACGTCAGAATTGGGAAGGACATCTTCTAGCCGTTTGACACCAAACGGGGTTTCAGACATGGTGACTCCATTTCGTAGCCGTAGAACTACTAAGAGCGTACAATTGCTGGTTGACACGGACATTATCGGTAGAAACAAAGGCTACGTCTGTTCTACATTCTCGGGATTAGATAAGAAGCAATGCGAATGGATCTGGTGGTGAACGAGGACAAAACGAAGTATCTTCTCCATTACACTCTATAAGTCACTAATAATGCCTGTGCTGGTATATGACGCGGAAGCATGGCTAATTTAAACATCGGATGAGGTGGGTCTAGCAGTTTTCGAGAGAAAGATTCTGCAGGCCTTTGCGCGTTGGCATTGATCCTGGTGGCTTGGCCATGCCGTGCGAATAGACAAACAGTTTCACTGTTATCGCCTATATGTAGAAGTGAAGAGAGAACAGAAATCTATCCTCCGAATCATAATCCTGCGGGAAGCAAGGCTTGTTTATCCCGACAACCGTCTTGGCTAAGGCAACTGTGCACGGAAGTGCGTTGTTATAATGAAATTTTAATAATTCCGTGACTTTTTGAATGTTTCATACAGTAACTTTAAATGAAGTACTCGAACGGTACGTGGGACGGGTTCGATCTATGGTCCGAGAAACATCCGAAAAAAAGCTTTTTTTCCAAAGTATTCTGCCGTATTTCCGAGTGTATTTTGGCATGAAAAAATCTTTTAATTAAAAACCCTGTTCGGAAGCGGCGTAAAACTGTAGACCTATCCATTTGTGTAACAACAACAAGGTCAACACCAAAACGGCGAAGGGAAGCTGGGCCCTGCAAATGTTTAGATGCCAAATATTTATTTGAGGAAGTCATCACCGAAATTTATTTATATTTAGTACCTTAGTACCTTGGAAAAGACTCGACTAAATGCATAGAGCTAAAGGAGTATATAAACCCGCTTTTTCTGAAAAAAAAACGTTCAAAAAATTACGGAAAATTCCCCTGCCAAGCATTCCTTACTTTTTAAAGTGCCTCCCGAGCCGTTTCCCTGAGCTACCTGTATATATAGTAGGCATGCTGAGCTTTGGATAGAAATATTGGATTGATGGATAGTCGTCTAATGAGGCTTTCCAGAATTCTCTACAGGGCCTGAAGTAGAAATGATGACAAGCTTATGGCCTTAGGTCGCTTGGTTTGAATTGACATGCTCTATATGCCTCTTCAATCTTCCTCCACAGCATTGGATAAGTTTGAGGACTTTTGCCATTTTTTGAAAATTTTAAAAATCAAGCTGCAGGTAATGGCTAAAGCTTTCGGGTGAAACTACGAGTGTCTGCACACCTACATACCCGGGGTCCAAACATCTCGATTTCTTTTTTCACCGGGACTCAAATTCGAAAATAAACTTTTACTTGCAATTTTGATGCAAAATTAAAAAAATAACAATTATTTTTGGTTTTTATATTATATGTCCTAGATAACACTTATTAAAGACTTTTATTTATAAAAGTCATAAATAAAAATCAGTCAGTGATTTTTACTTTTAAAAGTCATCAATATAAATCAGTCACCGACTTTTATTTTTTAAAAGATTCGTATAAAAGTCATTAACATGTTTCGCAGTTAAGAAGGTGTTGGGAAACAAAAGTTTACTACGACTTATACAAATGACTTTTATAAGTTTTATTTAAAAAATAAAGGTCAGTGACTGATTTTTATTTATGACTTCTATAAATAAAACTCTCCGATAACTGTTATCTAAGACATATAATTTAAAAATCAAAAATAACTGTTATTTGCAGATTATTTAGCTAAAAATCAAAAATAATTGTTATTACATTATACATTATTATTGTTAAATAATGGTTATTTAAAGAGTAATCAAATAAAAGTCAAAAAATAATTGTTAAAAAGTGATTTTTTAATAAATTTTGTAACTGTTGCGGTCCCTGCTACATACATACATAATTGTGTGTACAATTTAGCTTGGTTTGAGGACTCATATAATAGCCCACATGCTGTTGCATAAGATTTGAGTTATGGCAATGAAAATTTTACCATTAAATCGCATTCATTATACAGAATAAGTAGTAGCTGATAATATTTTTTAAGCAAAGACTTCAGTCGCCAAATATGTATCCGTTACTCAGCCTCAAATTAAGCCAATCGCTAAAGGAAATGATTTTATGATTTTGACTTTGCGATTATCTATGCTGGCTATAAAATGCATTACCACTTAGCTGTTTAAATAAAACGAAGTGCATAGCTGAAAATATAATTTAATTTCATTCAACTCCATCTAAACAGACTATTTGGACTTGTATCCAAAACTAATAACTTGCCTACATACACATGCAGCTCTTTCGCCAATGCAGCTTAGATAGGTGCATATACGCATGTATGTATGTAGGTGTATGCACATACAAAACAACTTAATTTTTATGTCTCTTACTATCCAAACCAATTTAGTGCATGCCGCCTTTTAACAAACGTTCACGTTCACGCTCACGCTTACGCTCAGCTCAGGCTTACAACGCTCATAATCACTCAATCAGCAAGCTATTACTACCGGCTGAACATATGTATGTATTACTCGTATCATTCACTATCTATGTGAAGGTATGTAAGTATGTATGTATGTTAGTCACTCGCCACTTTACACGCTGTTGCCACCAATTCAAACTGCATTAAGCCATAATCGTTTCGAAAATGCGGCAATGGGAAAAATATGCAAATTTCTGTTTGACTTCAAAATGGAATCGGGACGAGACGCACGGCGGAGGCGGCGGCGACTTTAGCTTTTATGCTCGGACACATATGTATGTAGGGGAGTATGTGTATAAGTCTTTTGGAATATGATTTCAGTCATATGCCCGTATGTACATTAAGGTGGAACTATTTTACAAAAATTGTAAATTTAACTGCGACATCCCTAAAAACGTGAGCCCAATTGGAGGTGGGTTTCAACTTGCACATTGAATCAAAAATTTGAAATAGTCAAAGTATTGTTTTTTTATATTTGAAACGAGCAAATACTAGGCGTGCTTCACTGCGCCTAAAAAGTATTTTTGTGCTTTTTGATACCCGTATTGTACTATTTCATTTATTTTATCAATTTAATTTGATACAACTTTTAAAACACATGGCAACCCTCTTCAAAAATATTTTCAGCAGTCAATTTTCCTAAACCTCTTCAGTTTGATACCTATATTGGGATATTCAATTTATCTTATCAATTAAATTGAATTAAAATTTTCTAAAAGGTGGCAGCATTCAACAAAAAAATTTTCAGCTGTAAGCTTCCTTAAACCTCTTTCTTTTGACAGCCATATTGCAATATTTAATTTATCTTATCAATTTACTTGAACTGCAATTTTCAAATAGGTGGCAACTCCCAAAGTTTTTTTCTTTCTGTATTTTAAGTTAGACCTCTAGCAATACGGCGGTGAAAATTGCATTTAATTCCATGCATTATTTTTCGAGGGATGTGAGTACAAACATACAGACTTACAGACAGACAGACAAAAATTGTAAAAATTGTTGATTTTGCCTCTGTTGCTCTAATAAAGACGTCCATATTGGTTTTTCTTTGATATCCATAATGTACAGACATCGGACTGTTACAGTTGACAGTATTGTATTGTACTTTGTATACATTTGCAGCAAAAATGTACCATTCTGCTACTAAAAGGAGTAATAGTATGAAAAATACTCCATTTCGCTCAGTTTGATAAATGATTCGGTCTCAGTCAGCTGGTCAAATTTGAACCGATTGGTCATGCGGTTCAGTTCTCTCGCTAGCTCACATTTTTTTCGTTGTGCAGTAAAAGCAACAACAATTCGTGACCAGGGATCATATGATGATCGTCTGCGTAACATCGCATCGATTGAGATAAATATCAAGGTTAATGTTAACTTTAAGGTTAAGGTTGAAGGTTAAGTTAAAGGTAAGACTAAGGTTAAAGTCAAGGTTAAAATTAAAGTTAATTTTGAGGTAGAGGTTAAGATCAAAGCTAAGCTTAAAGGTATGGTTAAGGTGAAAAATTAATATTGAGCATTTTTTTTATAGAATTTTACTAATTCTTGTTTGAAAAATGAAATATTATTTGTTAACCTACAAATCATCTTGAGTATTAGGTTTCAAACTTTTATATAATTTTCCCTTGAAGTATATGTATGTATATTTGCCTTTAATCTAAAACAAAAATCACCCAAAATAATACATTTCATTTTCTGTTTCAGACCACTGTGCGGCGCTTCTGTGCTGGTAGTAGAGCGAAACGAAGCTTTCACTTAAAAGCGCACTAAGAAAAGGCATATGTCTCATAAACTAATTTTCGTTGATAAAAAATTTTCATCAGCTGCTGATTTTCAATTTTCAGAAAAACGTGGTCAAAGCGTCAAGGTACTATCACTTTTTGTTTCTTTGCTAAAGCTTATCAAACATTGCCAAAAACGCCACCTTCGGATGCTTTCACCACGTTTTTCTTAAAGCCTGAAGTTGATGGAAGCTTTCTATCGTAATCAGCTCAAACAAATCTATTGAAAACAGCTTTAAGATTTGCCGCACACAATTTTTTTTTCTTCTATTTTTGTAAAATAAAATTTGTTGGTCATCTTTTGTCTCAATGCGAAAGTTCTAATTAACCACCAGTCGGGCGCGAATTTTATATGTATATTTCATAATTTTTCAATCAACACCACGTTTTTAGATGGTGTCCCAATTAAAAAGTCGATTCAGGTCCACCCTAATCTATATATGTATTTGTTTTTATGTAAATATGTTGGTATAATATCTAGTTTGCTGCCGTTGTTGCAGCGGCTTAAGTGACCGTACGACAATCGACAGGTAGCCCAAATATTTATAGTAGCCAATTATAGAGATACACATTAATGAGATTTGTGGACCCATACAGAATGGTGTTGGTGCTGGTGCTGGTGGGGTTTAGCGGTGGCAGTGTGCTAACAGAATGGCTGTTGGCTAAGTAGAAGCTGTATTTAGACTAAAAGATGATTTCCGCTGACATTCAACTCATATCTACAAAGTTCTATTGCATTCTTTGATTTAGGCAGCGCTTTTAGTGTCGTAAAATATTAGAAATCCATTTCAACTTAAATACGCACTAAAAAGCAATAAGCTGTGGGTTCTAGTTGGTAGATAAGAATTGGAGGGTAAGCAGAAGCTGGTACAAAAAGCGTGGGCTAAATATAGGAGGTGAGCCCATCGATCGCTTTACTAAATCGAGACAACTTAAAGCACCCATCGGTGTTGTTTTTGTTGTTCTTATTAACCAGCCAAGCACAATATTTTCACCCACTTTGTTCAATTATGAGCACTATTATTTTCTTATTACTTAGTCGACTTTTATCAGCTATCAATGATGGGCCTCTATGCTTACAACAAATAACACAACAAACAAAGTAGCTGAGGCTGAGCATCAAAGTCCAGAAATTATTCAACTGGCAGTGACGATGGCAGCATTCATATTTAAGTTGGCTTAATCTGTTGGTGTGTAATCATTTGTGCCTTTCTTGTGTTGTCAACATCTTCGGCTTACAGATTTGTGCGGCAATGGCGGACAACACTGCGTCCGTCGGCATGTCGGTACGTTTGATGCGTGGCATAATCAGCATATAAAGCGTTGAGGAAAAAATAAATAAAGATTCAAAAAAGCGGAGTTAATAAGAATAATAAAAAAAAAAATATCAAAGCAGCGCTTAAGTCAAACAGAGCTGAGACGTGCTGTACAGAATTTATCCCTTGCAGCGCGCATACATTGAATATTGGTCAGCCAGCGCTTGTCCACTCAAATGAAGACATCACAAAATATAATTATGGATTTGTATCGCTGCTGCATTCTCCACTGATTCGATCATCTTCGTTTTCCTGGCTGTTGCTGCCGCTTTGACATCAGCCACCTTTGCCGCATTTGTTGTGGCATATTTTGTTGTTATGAATGTGACTGGGGCTGACTCACCGACTTTCAGCCACTTTCATACAATACTTAAAGTAACTAGCTTTAAAAAATCGTAAGAAGATCTCTTCGTCAATGTCAATCTATACAGTTTAAAATGCTGATCTCTTTTTCTTGTATTGAATAAACGCCATGACGAGTATATTCTGTAAGTAAATATTTGAACAGCGCCATCTGTCATTACGTGTTTCATTTTCAGTTTGTTTCGCTAATATTACCTCTCGTCCCCGTCTTGGTATTCGTCTTCGCATTATCTTCGTCTTCGAGCTTGCCTATAAGATAGCTAAATTCGAATTTTCAAACAGGTGGCAACCCTTCTAAATATAGTTTAGAAATTAGTAAATCTCTTACGTCTAATTACCTGACGGATTAAGCCCTAAAAAACAACTGCTACGGTTAGGAGTGTCAGAAAGCTGCAGAGAAAAGAGAAGCCGCCTACAGGGCCAAGCAACGATCGGGCGAAACGCGTGCTATATGGGACCTCTATAGAGAACTGAAGAGGGAAGCGCGACGTATTTGTCCGAAAACGGTGAGTTGCGAAGAGCTTGAAATGCTGGCCGACAGGAAAAATGTCCGAAAATTTTACCACAGACTTACCGCCGACTTACGGAAGGTTTCAAGACCAGGGTGTACACCTGTAAGAACAACAATGGCGAACTAGTCACGGATATCCAGAATGTACTTAAATTATGGAGGGAATACTTTTCCACCCCCCTTGAATGGCGGCAACACTGAAAGTAGTGAAGAAGACGAACCTGAGCCCTGGTCGCTGATGACGGAGTCGATGTTTCACCGCTTGACTTTGACGAAGTACGAATAGCAATAACCCGGCTGATTCAACTCTTAGGCAGAATATGGTCAGATGAACGCATGCCCGACGACTGGAATTTAAATGTGCTCTGCCCAATCCACAAGAAAGGCGTCCCCGCCATTTGCGCCAAGTACCGCTGGATCAGATTTGTAAGCATAGGTTGCAAGGTCTTATCGAGCGTATTGTGTGAGAGACTGAAACCCACCGTCAATGAACTGAATGGACCTTATCAGTGTGGCTTTAGACCTGGCAAATCCACCATAGACCAGGTATTCACAATACGAAAAATCTTGGAAAGGACCCGCGAGAAAAGGATCGACACTCACCACCCATTTCTCGAGTTCAAAGCCCCTTTCGATAGCAATAAATGGAGTTGCCTGTACGCCGCTATGTCTGAATTTGGCATCCTCGCGAAACTGATACGGTAAGACCTCTCCGAGCCGTTTCCTACAAAACGGGGTTTCAGACAGGGTGACTCCCTTTCATTCGATTTGGTTAATCTGATGTTGGAGAAGAAAATAAGAGCTGCAGAACTGAACCGCTCAGGAACAATTTACTACAAGAGCGTGCAATTGCTGGCTTATGCCGATGACATCGACATCATCGGTAACAAAAACCGCGAAGTCTGTTCTGCCTTTTCCAAGTTGGATAGGGAAGCAAAGCGCATGGGTCTGGTGGTAAACGAGGACAAGACGAAGTATCTCCTGTCATCNCCCACGTCACTATTGACAGTTACAATTTCGAAAAAAGTAGAGAATTTCGTTTACTTGGGAACCAGCATTAACACCGGTAATAATGTCAGCATGGAAATCCAACGCAGAATCGCTCTTGCCAACAAGTACTACTTTGGACTGAGTAGTAAATTCAGTAGTAGAGACCTCTCTCAACGTACGAAAACCACACTCTATAAGTCACTCATCATGGCCGTGTTGGTATATGGCGCAGAAGCAAGGACTATGACAACATCCGATGAGGCGGCTCTTGGAGTATTCAACAGAAAGATTTGTGCAAGAGAAAGACATAGTGCAGCGAATTAAAATATAGCGATATCGTTCGAATGGACTCCGATGCTCCAGCTCTGAAAGTATTCAACTCGGGAACCCGCTGGTGATAGCAGAGGAAGAGGGAGAATGGAAATACCAGGTGGATAAGGATTTGGCTTCACTTGGCATTTTCAATTGGCGTCAGTTGGCGCAGAAAACAAAAACACTGGCGTGCTTTGTTGAAGAAGAAGAAGAAGACGGATTAAGTTGAACTTGATTTTTTAAACATGTGGCAACCCTCCTAAATATAGTTCTGAAATAA
>NW_016170654.1:0-15518 GCF_001687245.7 Rhagoletis zephyria
CCTTCACATCATCGACAGTGGTATCTTTTGAAAACCTAGATATAAAGACCGATTTTTTGGAAGGGACAACGATTAAATCCCTCGGGACGGGGTTAACGCAATCGGAAACGGTTTCAGATGTGGTAGGGGGTTGCGGAACAGGGGGTTGCGGAACAGCTGTCAACTTTTTGGAAGGAGCAACGATGGCTTCGGATGTGGTAGGGGGTTGAGATGTAGTTGTGGAGTTTTTGGAAGGAGCAACGACTACTTGCATTGGAACGGTGTTGACGCAATCGGAGATGGCTTCAGATGTGGTGGAGGGTTGAGATGAAGCTGTTGAACAGGAATTTAGTGAGGCTCCAGTAGAAGAAGGGCGTGGTTGGGGAGATTCAGTCCGCCGAGGAATCGGTGTGTTAAAGCTTATGAGTTCTTTGTTCATAGCTGGAGCCAAAAGTGGGCGGTTCTGCGGAAGATCCAGGTCCACAGTGATGGGATTCAACACAATATTTTCCACGCCTCTCCTACGTCTCTTAAGACCTTTTCCAGGAGAAGGAGAGGAGGAGGAAGTATCTAATAATTTAAATTCTTTGAATTCATCCTCATACTTCTTGAACTTCTCGTTGAGCAGTTTTAGCTCTTTGCTTATCTCCGAAAATCCATTTCTAGCGGTTCTAAATAGTTTACAGAGATCCACAACAGTTTTTTTACACTTTGGACATGACCAGCGAAGTCCATTGTCTCCAATAATCATATCCAGAACTCTCCCATTAATACCAGCACACTTTAAATGAGACAGTTCATCGCAAAGCCAGCACGCCACAAAACGGTCCGAACCGGCTTTTACATTACATTTTTCGAACAGACAGGACATTTTTAGCGAATTTTATTAAAAAAGAATAAAAATAGCGAAATTAGGAATGTATTGTACGAAAACGTTTCAAGCTCACAGTAATTGGCAGTTTAATAGCTAGTGGTCTTATTTAGTGAAGTTCAATGGTTAGAAACCGTGCTGAACTTAACAGTTTTAAAGCCACTGAGTTAACAAAATCAGCTGTCACCAAGAAAGCGACTGTCGATGATAAACAAAGGTGTGTGTAAAGCGCGAAAGAAAGCAAAATGAACAAACAAATGCGATATTCCTTACACTCTCACGCAAAAGCAACAATAATGCACCAAAACAGGCAAATATGCACGAAGGCCGACTAAATAAAACTTTTCAATCAACGCACTTTATGACTAAATCAAGTCAATTTATTGGAATTTGGCTTCAGTAAACTTTTTACGGTGTGAATAACACAAATTAGAACTGCTTAGCACTTTGTAAACGAGTTAAACTTTGGAAATTCTTTCAAGCGAAAGTTTAAGTGACCGCACAGTACGAACGTTGCCAGATTAATTTATGTGTACAATATACTTGTATGTACATATCTAAATATATATAATCATTCATCTAGAACCTTATATAACAAATACGAAAATTTCGGCTGAAAATACAAAAAAGTGACCCTTTTTGAAATCGGCACTTGCCAAGATTTTGAACTTCGCGTATTATGACTCGGGAATACCCCCGCAAAATAATCTAATTGAAAATGGCATCGTTCCAGATCGATTCAGTTGGATCTGGCTCAAGAACACCGTGTAGTAGGAAGAAAAAAGTGACCACAATCTTGAATAGCAATGCGTATGAGGTCATGCACTTCAGCAAAAGTCCTATGCTAAGCTTGTTAACTCTATCTTTCGTTTTAGTGCCCTCCGCGTTTCCACCACTTTCCGGATAGTTTCGCATGATGCAGAGTCAAAGCGCTTCATGTGCCTGCATAAATAAGTTAGGTATGTATTATATACATAAACTTTAATGAGTAAAACCAGGTGTGATAAAAATATGAGAATATTTCAAATAGAACACCCAACTTTCTCTTAAAAATATTTGATCCCTAACCGAGAATTACTTTATGTGTAACTAAATCCACAGTATATGCGCTTTCGTACAACTCAACCGCATTTTCTTATATTTTTATTACTTTCTTAATTTGTTTTACTGTTACATTTGGTTTACAAACAAAAGCGCAAGCATTAGTTTTGTCGCTAATGTTCTTATGAAGTTAAAGTAATACATACACACATATGTGTAAGCGCTCTACAACCACTAAAATGCTTAACACAAAAAATTAATAATTACGCTTAATTACATGCGAAAGTGCTAAGAAAAAACTAAATATGGCCTCCCAAATGCATCCACATATGTATTTAGCAAAAGCAGAAAACCACAAAAGCGACCTCAATACGAGCGGTTTGAAAAGTGTTGACGCTAGCAGTTAAAAAAGGGAGAACGTGTGAAGAAAAGTAAAATTTAAAAATAAAGAAAAAAGCGCTCAAAGCCAACCGCAAGAACACACGCATTTCATTTATGCCACATAACGAGGGGGACAATAATAATAGACGAAAAAATTCGCATCCCTCCCCAACCACAGCCCGGTTCGCCAGTGAAAGCAGATGGAAATGCCTGAATGGCTGCGTAGATGAATGCGCCTGCGCGCAGTGGCCTCAAATGCAAATTACACCAAATGACTCATTAACAATTTAAATGCTTAAATTTTGGTTACTTTATGGTTGGCTAAGCAAACAGAAATGAAAATTAAAAGCTAAAAAGAGAAGCCTCTACCCGGATGTGTGGAAGGAAAACAGTGCAATAGGCTGCAAAAAAATGGGAGAAAAGAGGCAAGGGAAAAAACGAAAATGGAATCAAGCGTAATTGCACAGCAGTAAGCTTACCTAGAAAACACACATTTTTTTATCTAAAATATTCACCCAGCAAATGAGCACGAATATTTCGCGTAATCACAGCAAATTTTAGGCAACACATACTAAAAATTTACACACATACATGCATACGTGTCCACTTTTTTTCGCACTGCTCTTCGTGTACTTCCGCTGCCGCTAGGCTTCCGCCACACTGTCATTTGTTAATTTCAGCAGCTGCTTACTTGCATGCCGAGCGCAAGCATTAGTGATACCACATTATTTTCGCAATGAGAGTGTAGTACTTTAGCGCACACAAATATGGAAATGTTGTATGTAAGGATAGGCACTTGCATGCAAATGCGAATGTGTATATATGTATATGTATGTATGTATGTGTCAAGTATTCGCGCGTTAAACCAAACCGAGTTCATAGCCCGCTTTCCGGCGTTCAACTTAGGTGTTCGGTTGCTTGTAGTGCTTTGGTTAAACAGTGAGCTGCCTTTGCCTTGCAGGCTTCATTCACACTCATATCTATGCATGTCTGCTGTAGTAGTCTTTTAGCATCGTGTTCAGCAAACTCATTTTACCAGTCAAATACATACGAGATACTCTTACTAAAATCCACACACTGACAAACATTCGCCTAAGCAAATGTAGTGCACACAATACCTCTCAACTGCATACACTTCACACCGCGCCGCCGCTTAACGCTTTTTCAAGTTAAACGCCTTTTCAAGTACTTTTGCACTTTGCATTCCCGCTGCAACGCGCCCAAGTTGCAAGTGTATGCTCTCACTTACTCACCACCATCGGGCCGCACAATTCTGCATGCCACTTGGATAATTTAGCTTGGAAATTTTCGTCTGGACGAGAAACTAATCCAATATTAGCGCGACTGATGTCACTCACATTAGCGCTTGTCGTCCGTCCGCCAGCTGTTTGCCGGCTAACGTTGCTGGTAAGTAGGTATGTCAGTTATCATTTTGATGGACGAGTTGGTTAAGGGAAGAGTTTTTTTTAAGTTTTAGAAAGTGAATTTTGCTCCATTTTGAGAAATTTTCATATTATAACGACGTTATCAAGGCGAATTCATACAAGGACCATCTGGCAGAACAAAAACAAAAAATTACAACAAACACATAATTTTGACAAACAGTGCGAATTCGCCGTGAAATCAGCGGCTCCGGTAAAACCACATTGTATAGATTGGAAAGGACGGCGCAAATGTGTGTTGGTTTCCTACTGTAAAAATGGAGCCTTTTTTCGGCTCTTCCAAACCACATTTAATACCATAATGGACTCACATTAGAGTTTAGCAAAAGAGAGTTGGCACCAGTTAGGAGCCGCAGGTGCACTTTTACACAGTGTTTTCTAGACAAACGTAGCTGCCAAGTTGGAATGCCTCGATTTCATGTTCAACTGCGTGACGTCGGCCAAGGAGGTAAGCTTATACTCTGATAGCCATTTGGCTCAGAGCTGGTAAGAATATGCGCTCAAAGCTAGTAGGAATATCCATTATCTTTATTTTAGTTGTGTCTGATTTTTCACTTTTAAGTCTAATACTGCGCTGGAGATGAGTTAGCCAGAAAAATGAGTATCAACATCGTCCTCTTGAGTTCTGCAGCATATCGTGAGTCTTAATATGACTATCCTAATATACAAGTGAGTTAATTGAACCTCTACTTGGCTCTGAACCTCTCTTGGACCACACTAAAAGATTCTTTTCATATAAACATTCGTACGTATTCTACCCGTGACAAACGTTGTCCCACCCGTGACAGAGGAATTTCGATTTTTTTTCTATAATAAAGCAACAATTTTTGTGTAAGTTTTTGCTTTGTTAGTATTCATGTTTCTTTTTTTTTTATTTCAAGCCAACAAGTTCACACGGAAAAGTGAAGTAAATACGCAGTTTCCGTAAAATATATCTGCTATTTTTTTTATCCCACATGTGACAAAGGAAATAACTCAGATTAATCCCATATAAAAGTAGGTTGGAATTTTTCTCGTATTTGGTAATAGCTGATATAATAGTGAATTAGGTGTGGATTTTTCAAAATCTAGAATTGCTAAGAACTTTATACTTTAATTTAAAAAAGAAAAAACATTTTTACTAAACAAATATCCCACCCGGTGACGGTGGAATACCCCATATCAGATGTCAGCATAACAACTTGCGCTGAGTACTCAAAATTTTTCAAAATACGTAAGGCATAGTCAAAACCCTTTACTGCAAATTCTTATGTATGTATGTACACTTACGATGTTGTTTAAAAACAAATAGTTTTAATATTATTTTGTATCGCCCAAATTTAAAGGCACTTAAGAAACACATTCAAATACAAAAACTTAAACTTTCAAACCGATTAATTTTACCTAAACCAATTTTAACCACCACAATTCTCTCGTTTCCTAAACCCTTTCGTACATTGTACAGCTGCCAAGAAAAAAAGCAATCATCCTTATCTTGATCGATAAAAAACCGTTTAGACACCAAATGACCCTTGTCGAAATGGTGGTGCCAAATGTTCCATTGCTAAATAGTATTCATTAGTTTTTTAATGAGCAAAATACTTGTGGAAAGTAGAATTAAAATTGCATGAATATACATATGTGTGTGTATGTTTGTATGGGTTAAACATGCCATTGGAAGTGTCACCATATCAAAAATTTAATTAGGCACTTAGCGCATTACCGCATTGTACATCCAAAATGAAATGCAATAAAATGTGCAAAAACTGTTGCCAATTTTTGTTACAGCAAGAGCTTGAACTAAATGAATAAATTAAAAGGAAGGATATAAAATGAAAGTAAAATAAAGCAACGCAGATATTTCGCATTAGAAAGCGTTAAAAATTAAACTCAAAAACGAAAGAAAATACTCATTTTATAGCATCAATAAAAAAGGATTCTTCTTTGCGAGTACTTAGGTACTCGGTAAGTACTTTTTCAATCATTCAGTTTGCTAGCATTGTTTGGGCTCATTCCTCCATTGGGAAAAATTGTATTCGCGCTAGGCTCTCCAAACTGGTTTTGATTCTCATTGTACTAGTAATTTCCATGCAGGCAAGTCGTTGGAGTCTACTAAGCTCGGCCTATGTGAACTTCCTTTCTGTTCCTTCTTTCAATAAACTAGCGCGACGTATGTTGGATATCTAGATATGATGAACCAGTCTCCACATTAGCTTCCACACGAAATAGCTTTTCTATTCCTGGAGAATCATGCTAGTCTAGTCCCGGCTTGGACGCACCATTTGGCAACTGTGCCCAGCACCCTCAATGGAATGTTCGAGGAGGGGGGTTCAAACCGACTTTCTGATTAGAATGCCAATGACGTCTGTGTAGTTCTGGACATCGAAGAACTTGGCATTAAGAGATAGAGTAGTTCATCTGCTATCAAGGTTCATTGAGTTGGCATCTTTTAGTTGGAGAGAGGCTGAATGTTAGCTGGTCTATAGTAGAAGTTGTCGTTCTAAATAAGTCTGCAACTTGGAGACCGAAAGCATAAGACTCCGCCTTCCGCGAAAGGACCTAATTGCTTGGAGATACCAACAGGAAATTAGAAAACTTCTGTTTAACTTGAATTTGGCGGGATATGAAACATCCCTCAATCCTCTGCAAGAGGATGTTGTTACAAGCTCGCTATTTCAATGAAAGGGCTAGTTTTATGCCATTTAAATTACCAGCGGACGACTTACTTTGACTTTTTGGGGGTCCTACTGGTACTTTTCCGGCTTCCATATTTATGTGATTTTTCTGGACCTTTTGGAATTATTCGCGACTCTTCAGAATTCTTCGTGTTTTTGTTTTCGGGGCTTTGGGATTTGTTCGACTTATTTAAGTATCCTTTAGAGATGTTTCGGAAACTTTCAAGCCCAACAGTTTATTTATATATGTAATTCTTAACTTTGATTTTAATGAATGCCCAAAACTTAAAACAAAGTCATGCGTTATTTTCTACTCAAAAAAGCTCCTGCAATATGAGAGTAGACGTCGCACAATGTTCGATGGATAAAATCGTTAACCTCTTGATATGGGTTCGAAAGCTGAAATAATGGCCTACAAGGAAAAACGAGTGCCATTCTATCGAGCCCTAACCGCCTAAAAAGCGTAAGCGAATTTTATTTTTTTTTGATGCAGGAATGTATCTAGATGCTTCAGAAATATTTCTGCATCAAAAATAAAATTTTTTAAAAATATCGCTTACGTAATTTTGGCAGTTAGGGCTCAAGATATAAATAAACCTTGGAAAAAAATAATTCTTTGCTGATTAGGTCCAAAGTTTCTGAAAAATCTGACCAAAAAGTTTAAAATTTAGGTGCGACTTCGCAATTTAAAAATGAACATCTAAAATATTTCTTAGTCAACTTTTGACTTTCGGTTGAAAATCTACAAGAAAGATTAATAAAACCGAAAACCTTTTTTTTGCTGAATGTAGCCAGCAAAGTATTAATTTTTTTCGAAACTTTGTTTTTCAACCAATTTTTTTTCATGTTTTATATTATTTAATGTGGCTTTTTTTCTTCGTGAGTCATTATTTATGTCAGCTTTTGAGCCGATATTTTTCAATTTTTTTATTTTATCGAGAGATTCATGATTTTATTTATCGACATTCTCAAATCGTACACAGTGCGTTGTGGCGTTTAGATTTACACATTATTGTACTAAAATTCAAAGGACTATAATAATGTGCACTCTAAGAAAATTTTAAATTTGCATTTAAATTTGACGAATTTTTCATTTAGTGTTCTACAGTGTTTCAAACTTGGCTTTAAATGTATGCTACATTTCTAAGTATTTTATACCCATGTACATGTTCAACTCCTGCTCACAAATGTATATAAATATAAACCTATATCGTGCCTCCTTTTTCCTTATCTAAACTTAGTTTTCATTACTCAACAGCATTTCTAAAATCATTTTCATTATGTACCATCTTAATAAAAAGTGAACTACTTAAACATTCGCCCACTTGCCAAATATTCACATCGTCTCATCCACACACAGCATTGCCCCTTTCGAAAATTCAAGTTGAATGGGTAAAAGCAAAATATTATATTTTCAAGCTTGTTTAGTGTCAGCTACATACCTGTTTACGTATGGGGACATGAACCCATACAAACGGTCGTACTTACAAATACCATCGTACCCTGCCGTGTGTTAGCATGTGGACAGGATATGTGGCAGTTGAGGTAAAGTGCAGAGACACAAGACAAGTTCGAGTACTTGACTGGATAATGAAAGTGGGAAATACTCACTTACTAAACGCATACTACTAACTACGCTCTTACACTTGAATATTTACTCACTTGCTCACCGCATACCGCATGCCACACACACCGCATGTTGCATGCCGCTTGCCGCACGATGCACACATGCTGTTGCTTGCAACCGAGCTGATATTTTTCACTCACTACCTTTCGAACAACCAAAGCAGCTCCTTAGAGTGACACTAATGGTGGGCAAAGAAAATGAGAAGGAAAACTAAACTAAAAGTAAGCATAGTTCAATGGTTTGGAAAAGGCAACAACAGCAGCGAAGGCGTCGGGTAGAGTGAGGTTGGTTAAGCGAGCGTAAGGCAAAGAAACCTTGGCTCGAATTGTGTGTGGCGCACACTACGCCAGTAGTTTTCCTAAGGAAATGAAGTGCTCTTACAAAGTGATGGTAGGCGTTGCAGCTACGTGTGTAGACCACCAACCCAGCAACAGTAATATCAGCGGCAACAACAACAACAACAATGGCATCGTCAACTATTGCTTGAGTGGCAGTTGAAAAGGTTTGTAAATTGAGTATGTATGTATGTGTGTGTGTATATGTGGTATAACGAAATGTGCGACAAGTGGCAAGTAACAAGTGGATTGGGCTGTGCATTAAAGGTGTTGCAAAAGCTAGAAAGTTTATATGTATATAAATACGAGTACGAGCAAAGGTGGATGACAGCAGACTTAAATGGATGATACAACATTGAGGCAGTTCAATGGGCGCTTAAGAGCGAAGTAGTAGTAAGGATATCATTGCATATTATGATGTAGTATTTGTATAATTTTTGAGCTGGTATTTGTTGTTCACAGAATAAGCATATCCATACCAATGCAATGCATTGTTATAATTTAATCATATCGTAATTTTATGGTGCGCTAATTACTTACAACTACATAAATTAAAAGCGTTCCCCCTAAAGTTTTTCGAAGTTCACGAGTCTGCCGAAAAGATCCTTTAAAATTCATAGAAGCATTTGGGGAAGTGCTGGTATATGGCGCAGAAGCATGGGCAATGACAACAACGAATTAAAATACAGCGGCTCCGCTGGCATGGACATGCCGTTCGAATGGACACCGGCGCTCCAGCTCTGAAAGTGTTCAACTCGGAACACGCTGGTTTACAAAGCGGGAGGCCAAGTGGAGAAGGATTGGCTGCACTTGCCATTTCCAATTGGCGTCAGTTGGCATAGCAGAGAAGCGACTGGCGTACTTTATTGGAATCGGTCAAAATCGCTTAGGCTGTTACATAGCCCAAAAAGAAGAAGAATTTGGTTAACTGACGACAGATAGTTAAGAAAGTAAAGAATTAAGAAGTGAAAGTGCAATAATGATAGCGGGATAATAGTGGGTTCTATTTTTTCGAATTTTCAAATTAATAAAAAACTAACATTTTTCCAACTCAACGCTAAGAACTCTACCCGCATCAAATCAAATGCACTAATCAAAATAACTGCTTTGCTTTGGCCAGATTTCCGATCTTTCGGCCACTATGCGGCGTGACGTTCCAAAGGTTTAATCAAATTATGATTAGCACCTTGCAATATATTTACTGCGCCGGGTGACGAAACCGTGTAAGGCCTTCGAATCTTATCTTTACTAGTCTTTGTTTGAAGACTAAGTAGTTTATTTTCTGTATGCACCTGCTAAATTTTTTTGACCAACTCGAAACAGTGATGCCAATAGTAGGGAAAAGAGGCTATGTGTAGGGAAATTCAGCCTTAAATTTACGCTGTACGGAAAAAAGACAGGCTTCGAATATTAACTTAAATGCAGGGAATATCAAAATTCTGAATTTGTCTATATTTTCACAAAATTTTATTTTCTGTTCTCATATAATTCTTTCTAATTGAATAAGTGAGTTCGACAACCGTAAAAGTTCAAAATCTGTTTTGTTGAGATTAAAAAAACAATACGGACATGTACGGCTTTTCTCCCAATTTCATGGGTGCAATCAGATGTAAAGCGCTATCGACTAAGCATCTAGTGTCATGTATTGTTTTTGATCTCAAAAATTAAAAAAATGATTGTGGATTTGCTATGTTTCCTTAGGCAATGATCGGGATCCGGATAAAAAATTGGCACGCAAATGCAACAACAACGATATGAACCTGATAGAGATCTGGTTCAATTTATGATCCGCTGTGTTTGCTGCACGGTTTGGTAACTTGATTTTTAAAAAATCGCCTTTGTGTTAAATATTTATTTAAGTGAATATTATTTAGTTTAAATGTACTTTTCCGCATTTAGTGAGCTCATTTTTATAATTTCGTTTTCTTCTTGCTAGTAAATCGTATACAATTAGTGCTATCAACCCCAATAAGAATGACCCAGATCGTTTCCGTGAGAAATGATCGTGATACTGAGCTGGATAACCCAAGGAAACACAACTATTATAAATAACAAAAAATCAGGGTCTGAATAAAGAAGCGATGATTCTAAGTGGCTACTAATGTTTAAAATAAAAGATGAATTTGCAAAATATTGTTTCTTTCATTTCGATGTATGAAAAAGATACATATTTAGGGAAACTTGTAGGGAAAAATTATATTTGCATAGGGAAAAGTAGGGATTTTCTAGAGATGCGGTAGGGATTTGTTCAAAAATTTATTGGCATCACTGACTCGAAGGAACAACGGTAATAAGTTTGTACTTGGACTGTGAACTTCTCAGCAGCTAAGAGCAGATCGTTAACTAAAATTATTAAATTAAAAAATAGTTACATACATATATTACAAAAAGAAAAACCTGGTTAGAACTTGAAATTTTAAGCAACTCAGTCTACAAATTTAGTTTAGCTATTTTCTTTAATACTGCGCTATCAAGCAAATGCCACTTCCATATTCCATAAAAGCTAAAGAAAAAAAATGTCTTCTTTGAAATCAACAGATGTGCATCCATATTTCTGCACTAGTGAAGTTTGCATGTCCATACTAGAATTCAAAACACAGTATTCAATCGATATAATACTTGCACTTGAAACACAATCAGCTCACATTCATTCTGTTGATCTGGATTCTGCTTTTTTCCATTCAATTGAGAATAATTCGTAATACATCGTATTTTGGAGAATTGCCAGCTGGCTTGACATCGACTTCTAAGGATCGAGCACATGCATGCTTAGTACTTTATTTATTCAATTTAATTTGCATCCAGCTGCACTTGGGCTCTAACAGAATTTTTGCATTGGTTTTCGACTTAAAATAGAATATTCAAAAATTTAATTAAGTGCTGTGCAAACTACATTTACAATCGTATTTTCCTTGTTTTACACTCTGCTTGGGCACTCAAGAATTCCAAAATGTATTAAACAAAGTGAAATAAATTCTTAAGTATATTTTTTTCGATGCATTTATTTTTGTCATTGCATTAATTTATTTGCCGGTAGCAACGTTGTAAGTAAATATGTATGCATTGTATATGTATTTCAAATATATAAAATACAGGTAATTTCAAATCTAAAAGGAACTTTCTTTTGAAATCAAAGGGACATTTTTATTAAAAACTAGCAAATACCCAGAGCACAGTGTGCTTTTTGAACACTCCATGCGAATTAATTGTAGCGCTTACGACAGAAGCAAAATTTTGATATGAAACAAAATGCTTTTGAAAACTAAAGGTATTCCCTTTATACAGAAATAAACTTGGAGGTTTCCCATTGCTGTTAGAAAACATTTTTTCTAATTTAGATGTTGCTCGGACCATTGACCGTTGTACATTGAATTATATCCATTAATATTTTAAAGTAAAATCAGCCGCTCGATATATAACTATATGTTGGTTTTCCAAGTCTTATATTCTACGTAAACAAACAGGGAAAGAAAAAGCAAGACAGCTAGCCGACCGTTTTTAGTGGATTTACTATCGCTTATTTCGAAAGACCCAATATCTGAAAATAAAGGGGCTGATGAGAAATAGTAATAAAATCTCATATATATAAAATTAAATTGGAAGCATTTTGTACTTATTAACTTTTGCCAAACAAGTAATTGTCCTATGTAGGGATGACAAAAAATAATAATCGTTTACCTAATCATATGATTATTGCAAAATAATCGATTATTCGAATTTCTAAAGGCATTTCTTAGAAAGAGTATTTACAAAAACATTTTCCCATAAAAAATATTTAATTCTCTCGTTAAATAGCCTCAAATAAAATAAAACGAGTGTTTTTAGGGCCGATAACTATTTATTAGCAGTGCGCGATACCATTCAACAGGGCCTGGGTTCAAGCCCTGGTCAAAACAACATCACAAAAAATATAGAAAAAAGGTTTTTGGCAAGTGTATTTTTGCCATAAAAAACAGCTTCTCATATAAATACAATCACCGTTCGGAGTCCGCGTAAAAGCTGTAGGTCCCTCCACTTCCTGTGACAACATCAAGGCGCACGCCATAAATCGGAGGAGGAGCTCGGCCAAACACTAACATATGTGTAAACGCCAATCCATTATTATTATTATTTATTCATAATTTAACCATTTTTGCAAAAAACAAAAATTTTGATAAGCGTTTTGTTGTTAAGTGGTTGCGTTTCTTGGTGGCTGTAGCACCAGGTTTTAAAAAGAGGCCTCAGTAGGCACCGAGGTAGCAACTAAATGACAGAATATTTTTCAAAAGTCCGTAGGGCTTATTTATAACCAACTACTAGTATTTTGCCAACTGGTTCGCCGATAAATCAATGAGAGTGTAGGGCCTTTAACGTTGCCTTTTTTTATAGCCTTTTCAACTGTGCATTGTATGCTCTGAGCTTGAGCAATTCTTGCGGTTGTTTGAAAATTTAGACACAATTACGATACAATTAAATCGTAAATTGGACAAAAGTAATCGATTAATTTAATCAAATGATAAATCGCTGTCATCACCAGTCCTATGGAGTTGTCCTACTAAGACGTTTAGTATAGATTTACATAACAGGGCATATTTTAATTTACCTACGCTTTTGTAGCCATGGAAGAAACTTAAAACGAAATACACAAAGTAGTAGATACATGACGTATGAGTAACTTTTTATAAACAATTTTTACTTCACATTTTATTGAGATTTCTACCTGCACATGACCTTTGTGGCAGACCTATGGTCTAACGGAATTACTATACACAACCGTCATTGGTCCTGTCCAGATGTGTTAAATTTATTTCATTTCTCACAGAGTTTCGTTTTTTCGTAAAAGAAACATTTTAGATCAACAAAATGCTTGGTTCAAATAAATTTAGGTACTATTTACGATCATTTATTGGATTTCATTGGCTTTAAAAATGAATCTATCTTCTATCATAATTTTCATGGCAATGCCGGAGAAAAGATATGCTGATAAAAGTCGTCGAAGTCAATGAAATGAAATTCGCGCTATCGAAAATGATAAAAGGCGTCCAGTACGCAGTGTCCGAATTACATTCGATAATGACTGAAAATGAACGACAAATGGATAGATGTATAGTGCAAAGAAAACCATATAACGGGTGATTTTTTTGAGGTTAGGATTTTCATGCATTAGTATTTGACAGATCACGTGGGATTNCGAACCGAACACTGATTTTGGTAATAAAATTCAATGATTTGCAAGCGTTGCTCGTTAGTAAGTCTATTCATGATGAAATGTCAAAGCATACTGAGCATCTTTCTCTTTGACACCATGTCTGAAATCCCACGTGATCTGTCAAATACTAATGCATGAAAATCCTAACCTCAAAAAAATCACCCGTTAGGTTCTCTGATTTTCATATTTCCATTTTATTAGACTGAGGCCGGGTAACATAAGTAATTAATAAAAATTCGATAAATAAAAAATACCAGTGTCTTTTAAGAAATATATACACTATAATCCTGTTCAACCACAAAAATGTTCCACTTTAATGACATATATATTCGTTAATACTCGTTCATTAAAAAACCATCGACAAGCTTCTCCCTCAATATTTTCCACTTTCGCTTAGCTGCATGCATTTCCTAGTCTTCAACTTTATGAACAAAGGAGTATCAAACATATGACTGCAGTATAATTTGCGCAAAACAACAACAACAACTGCAGCAATGCATACATCAGTAAGTAACTGACAATTCAACTCTAATAGACGTTGGCAATTGTGCGCATACGCACACTCACACTTAGCCAAATAGATTATATATGTAGCTATGCGCCAACCCATCGCCACCACGAAATGCGGCGACATTCAAAGGCACTTGGCGAAATGAAGTACTTAGGAATACGAGTAAATGTGTTAGTTGCCTGTAACAGAGCTTGTCACCTTAAGTGTATGACTCTGTGAATTTCCAAATGAATAGGTGGAAAGGTGTACACAAACAATGTATGTACATATGTATGTATGTGTTGGTATGCTTTCTTGTTGCACTTGCAAGCAAGCAAATGCACTTATGTATGTATGTATATGGGTGTGTACATATAAATATATATAAGTATGTATGCAGTAGGTTCACACATAGGTATATTTGTAGCAGTGGCGGCATACATAGTCGGCTTGTCACATGCTCTTACTTAGTTGCATGGCCTCAAGTAACTTTTCTTATACTCATAGAATGCTTTTAATTGTTGTAATTACATATTTAGTTGTTAGTGTTGTTGTCACTTTGTGTTAACGTCGTCATCGTCTTCATCGTCCTTTTAGAAGTTGTGTGAAACTGCAATGTGCATAGTTGTTTGTTACCACGTATGTACATACATATGGATATATGTTTATACGTAAGTGTGCTTCTTGTTGCACCGCCGTCAGCTGCTTGTGCTTCTAATTGCTTCTGGCTGTCACACGGATAACTTACCTGCAAAGACATAAGGAAATAATGTGAATTAATTAATTAAGTAACACTTAAAGCAATAGCAACAACTAAACTTAGACTACTACAAGTGAAGATAGGGGGATTTTCGAGCCAAAGTTAAGTTAAAAATAATAGTATTAAGATAAATGCATAGAAATTTTTGTGTTTACGGATAAGTATAATATAGTGTCAGTTGCTGAATGGAGTAGCGTTCGCAAGACAGAACTGCAAATAGAATTAAATGCATTTCCCACGGGGTGTGACTAATTAGCAGTTAATAAAGCTTTAATTTTGCAATTAGATATCTTTATACCAGCAACGGGTATAGAAGTTTTTTCTGCCACTTCTCTTTATGATAAGGATTGTTGTACTTGATATAAAGGAAGCTGTTTGAATGTTGAATACTGCCATGTGAGTCATCATTGTGTTTACAGTGCGAACTTGTAAGATAATTACAATGAAGTATTTTTGAACTATAACTAGCAAGGTGTCATTACATTATTTTTTTTTTTAACTCTCTTACACATACAAAACCAAGCTTATTTGAAAGGGCGATCTTTCCGCTATAATAATGGTATTTTTATTTATTTTTCGAACCGTTTTAATACGGGATTTACGGATTTATACGGAAAGACCTCGAAGAAATTTCTCACATTTTGACATCGTCTTTTGCATAGAAACATTTTTAATAACAACCTACTTAAATCCTGATAATGGTAAGGATACATATATACATACATAATTTAGACATATCGTTCAGACTTA
>NW_016170655.1:0-15514 GCF_001687245.7 Rhagoletis zephyria
GTCGGCTGATGGATAAGGCTATTCCTTCACGGTTACGAGAGAACGTCTTGGTCTAACTAGATGATCTGATGGTGTGCAGCTCAAACTTTGAAGACCATTTGGAATTGCTGAGGGAAGTGGCGAAATGCTTACGAGAAGCGGGACTTACAATCANCATTGCAAGAAGTTGTTCAGGGGTTTCCCTCGTTCGAAAAGCTAGGACTAGGTCAAACCAGTTTAGTGACTCACCATATAGACACGCGTGATGCAGTGCCAATTAAAAGCAAGCATTTTCCTCTTTCACCACCCAGGCAGGCGGAAGTCTATAGCCAAATTGGAAGGCTACTTAAGATGGGAGTGATTGAGGAATCGAATTCACCGTGGTGTAGTCCAGTGGTACTAGTTCGGAAACCAGGCAAGGTCAGGCTGTGCATTGACTCCAGGAAGGTGAACGCGGTCACAAAGAAGGACTCGTAGCTGTTGCCCCATATTAATGGGTTGTTGAGCAGGTTAAAGGACACATACTTTATAAGTGGTATTGATTTGAAGGATGCTTTCTTTCAAATCAAATTAACGGAATCGTCTAAGGAAAAAACGGCATTTTCGGTTCTAGGAAAGCCATTGTACCACTTTAAAGTAATGCCCTTTGGCCTGTGCAACGGTCCACAAGCAATGAGTCGGCTGATGGATAAGGCTATTCCTTCACGGTTACGAGAGAACGTCTTGGTCTAACTAGATGATCTGATGGTGTGCAGCTCAAACTTTGAAGACCATTTGGAATTGCTGAGGGAAGTGGCGAAATGCTTACGAGAAGCGGGACTTACAATCAACGTGAAGACGAGCAAGTTCTGCCAGAAGGAAATCCGGTATCTCGGGTACTTGATAGGGAATGGTTGTTTGAAAGTAGACCCAGGCAAGATTGATGCGATAAAGGATTTTCCGATACCAAAGTCTCCTCGTCAGGTTCGTAGGTTTATTGGAATGGCAAATTGGTACAGGTCGTTTATTACCAATTTTGCGGACTTGGCGGGTCCCATGACATATTGCCTGCGAAAGTCACCTGGTCCATTTAAATTAACTCCTGAGGCAGTTGAAGCATTTGGAAAGCTTAAAGTTGCACTCTGTTCAGCGCCTGTCTTGGCACAACCAGATTTTACTAAAAATTCGTAATTCAATGTGATGCATCCAAAATAGGGGTAAGAGGCGTGTTATTCCAGCTCGATCAGGAAGGGGCAGAGCATCCCATAGCTTTCGTATCGAAGAAGCTTAATAATGCTCAGCGGAATTATACGGTCACCAAGCTGGAATGCCTTGCCGCAAAAGTAAGCGTCAAGCATTTCAGACCATATATTAAAGGATTGCCTTTTCGAATGACTACTGACCATTCAAGTCTCAAGTGGCTAATGACACAAAAAGACTTGAGCGGCAGGCTGGCAAGATGGTCGCTTCTATTGCAACGACACAACTTTAGGATGGAGCATCGCAAAGGTTCTTTAAATGTTGTGCCGGACACCCTTTCGCGTTTTGACGTGGACGAACTCTCTTCTACCCCACCTCTAGAAATTGNGCTTTCTCGCGTCAGCAATATGCACATGCATTAGAGTGGTCAGGCACACTACAAAGGGCTGCCCGATCTACGCATAGTCGACAATAGAGTTTACAAAAGAGTGATGTTTCGAAGAGGTGTGGAAGAAGAAGAAGATTCGCTCTGGCGTTTGTGGGTACCGGAAGGGCTGACGGAGCTCGCAATCAAATGCTCACATGATTCCAATGCTAGTTACCATGGAGGTTGGCAAAAGACTTTAGAGCGTGTTCGGCAGAAATATTTTTGGCCGCAAATGGCAAAGGACATACGCCTCTATGTAAGCCGTTGCGAAACCTGCAAAGCCGTGAAAGTCACCAGTCAAGTGTCCAGACCACCTATGGGCAATGCCTTCGTATCCGAGAGGCCATTCCAGCGTCTTTATTGCGATTTCTTAGGTCCATATCCAGGTTCAAAGCGAAGAAACCAGTTTTTGTTTATAGTGCTTGACCATTTTTCCAAATACGTATTTTTAAAGGCGATGCAAAACGCGACGTCGGCAAACGTAATTAGCTTCTTTAGTACAGAGATTTTTCCTACTTTCGGGGTCCCTCAATTCGTCCATAGTGACAACGGGAAGCAATTCATTTCGAAGGAGATGCAGCAGTTTTTTGAAAACTATGGGATTGTTCACATTAATACGGGGTTATACTCACGGCAGGCTAGCGCCTCTGAACGAGTGAACAGAGAGATTGTTTTGAAAGTTAGTATATTCCTGAAAGACAAACAAGGTCACATGGACTGGGACAAACATATTCCCGAAATTCTGTCGATTTTAAGAAGCGATTACCATACGTCGATTCAGAGCTCGCCATACTTCCCGTTATTTGGACAAAATATGATACAACATGCGCCAGCCTGTAGCATACTGGAGAAACTGGGTAGCCTAAGACAAGACGAAGTCCCGATTACAAGCAGAGCTGACAAGCTGGCAAACATTCGCGAACATATACGAAAGAACCTTGAGTTAGCGCAAGGCAGAGCAGCGAACACGTACAACAAACGTACGCGAGTTGTGAATTACCGGGAAGGACAAGAAGTATTCCGGAAAAACTTCGCTCTTAGCAATTTTAAGCAAGGCATAAATGCGAAATTCTAGCCTAAATATATCAAGTGTCGCGTCCTGCGAAGGGTAGGCAATGCTTTGTGCGATTTAGAGGACTTGAATGGTAAACCGATCGGGAGGTTCCATGCATCTGACATCCGGCCGTGACACTGTCATCTGTCACGAAGAGCGATCCGAAGTAAAGCTTTTTTCCAAAATTTAATAATCACGTTTTTTCTCAAATTTATATATATACACGTTTTTTCCAATATTAAACTTAGCGATAGGGTAAAACCTTGACCGCCGCAGACTGCCCGGGGTCCAAATCTGCATGGCTTTTCCTCGAAGCTAATTCATGTAGGGCTGTAACTCGCTTCTGTAACTCTTCCCTACCGATCATTTCTCTGCTGGTAGAGAATATACGTCATTCATTACTACTCCTTAGCAGTAAAGAACAAGGCGAGAATTCAGATATAAATTCGCCCTGGTAGAGAATTGAGACAGAGACGAGCTACTGGACTAGCGGAGGGGCCGTACTGTGAAAACCGACTAAGTTCGGCAATTGGGGGGTGGCTAACTCTAGCCAGCGAATGTGAATAGAGCATCTTTTTTTTCTCGTACTGTCCTTTCCACTGGGCGCTTTGGCGGTAGGGGACAAACCGCCCCGTATCCTCCCCGAGCATCTATATTCATAGGACGTTCACGCGCGATCCCACCGGGAGTCGTGAACTGCCTGACAATCCGCACTCCCATTAGGATTGCCTTTTAGGAGTTTTGACGAGTTCTCCTTATCAAAATGTCTAATGCCTTTCGGAGTTTTGACGAGTTCTCCTTTAAGAAAATGTCTCTTGGGCCGCAAAGCCATAATGAATAGGAAACAAAATAAATATATACACGTTTTTCCCAGCCACCGGACGGCTATAAACTCGCGGCCAAGTGTCCTTTTCAGGACAGCCTACCCTGTGTTCTTCTTAGCGGTGTTGAACTAGTGGGGGGCAGGGTGTAAACACCGACTAAGTTCGGCACATTAGGGGGTAGGCTTCTCTGGCCTAAAACAATAGAGAACCACCGCAACACCGGACTGTAATTATTCCCCAGAGTTTACTCGGTATAATTCTGACTCAAGCATTTCGAAAAGAACGCTAATTCAACCCACACTTAGTTACGCAGCCGTTGATTGAGTCGAATACGCCAGGCAAACTCTGGTATAACTTTTATTTTTTCTTCACTACCAGAATTACTAAAACCACCCTGACTTACTGAAACCCCAGATTGAAACTTTTAAAACATTAAACTCATTGTTTTATGAATACAAGAATTACAGGAACCCGACTCAGTATTAACTAAATCATTAGACTTATAGTTCCGGAGGCTGACTATACAGATCTGATCCACCCAGCATTACAGGCGAATACTGACGCGGAAAGTAGTACCGGCGTTACCTTCTGTGGTCCAATATCATAGACCTAAACTTACTAGTCTCCCAATACTGAGTCGGACGAATCCTAACTGCCACCTGACGTAACTACAGCGCGGCTACCATAGCGCGCAAAAACAATAACCAGCGCAGCTAACATAGCGCGCAGCACCTTCAACAGCGCGTAACAGCAACACGCAAGAACAACAACAACCATCGCGGCTACCATAGCGCGCAACAACAAGTTGGCCCCAACGGCAGCGACCGGGTAACAACAATAACAACCAGCGCAGCTACAATAGCGCGCAACAACTTCAGCAGCGCGTAACAGCAACGCGCAACAACAACACCAACCAGCGCGGCTACCATAGCGCGCAGCAACAACAACAACAAGTTGGCCCCAACGGCAGCGACCGGCTAACAACAATAACAATCAGCGCAGCTACCATAGCGCGCAACACCTTCAACAGCGCGTAACAGCAACGCGCAACAACAACAACAACCACCGCGGCTACCATAGCGCGCAACAACAACAACACAAGTTGGCCCCAACGGCAGCGACCGGCTAACAACCATAGCAACAACAACGCGGCTACCATAGCGCGCAACAACAACAACAACTTGGACACAACGGCAGCGACCGGCTAACAACAACAACAAGGCGGCGAAATTAAAGGCGGCCACACCGCCTAACCACAACAACAAGGCGGCCAACAACAACGGTTGCGCGAAGCAAGTGGTGGGTTCTAAACCCTAGAAAAATACCAAAAATCAAGCAACAAAAGGTAAATTAGTACAACAGAAAATTAAATAATGGAAAAAAAAGAAAACGTATAACCAAGTATAAATTTTGACGACTTAAGTATTTAGTAAAGCGATAGCAACCTGAAAATAGTATAAGATAGTAAGTGTTAGAAAAACAAAAACAAAAAGACTTATCATTATTACTAAAATTAGCACGAAAAAAAAATATATATATATACATCTATATATATTTTACTAAATCTTAGAACATGGTTAATCGTGCGATTAAGACCCTTATAGTAATAAGGTGATGAAGTAATTTGAATTGTTAAAAAGGGGAATTAATGAGAAGCGGGTAACTGACATAAGGGCTGAAGTTAGTAAGGAAAAAAAAAACAACTACGGACTATATATATTCATAAAATAAAATAAACAAATTAAACAAAAAAAAATTTTACTTAAATAAAATACTAATAAATGAATGAAATTACATTGAATTAGATGAAAACCGAATACAAAGCTAACCCGGGACTAAAATATTTAATTAACTGAAACTTAAAGAAAATGTAAATTAACATAAAAAAGGCCACTATATAACAAAAACTGAATATTAATAATTAATAATACTAATAATAATAATAAACCAAACAGGAAAGAGGAATAAATATAAAAGAAAGACTAAAAGGAATTAATTAAATTACGTGAACCCAAAACCAAAACAAATGAATGTAGAAACCCCGTAAATTAACTTAAATTTAGGAGAACTATAACTAAGACTTAACTATAAGTACCTTAGGCTAACTTGACCTACTTACCTGAATTACTTACCTTGACNGACTTAACTATAAGTACCTTAGGCTAACTTGACCTACTTACCTGAATTATTTACCTTGACATACTCACCTGAGTTTCCTATTTAATTCACTTACCTGAACTACATACCAGACGTACCTACCTGATTTTCCTACCTAATCCAACATTTTTGCGACTACTTACATGATATTACCTACTTGAACTTTTTACCCACTATTACTTGATATACATTTTTTTGTGAAAATACTAGATATATGTACCTAGCCAGCCTTAACTTAGTGCACTTAATTAGATTTAACTTTAGGGTAAACACTTACCTCAAGTATTTACCTCAGTTCTAGTTACCTATACTTACCTTACCCTCTTGCGATTAACACACTTGCTTTAGACTTAAGAGACGTACCAACCTAGTAGGTTAAGTAAATATACTTACCAGTTTTAGATGATAGGAATTAGCTTTAAGAAATAGGATTAATTTAGTTATAAGAAAATGAATTATAAATAAAACTATAAGTTAAAAATGGGAATGCTGACTTTACTCATTCCTTAGGGGGGCACATTAGGAATTTTATAATGGGGCTGCTGATATTTAGGGTGCGGCAGTAGCCACGGTAGAGGGTGGGCCAGCACCAGGCACCACAATACCAGCGGCGGTGCCTCATATTCGGCCTTAGTTTTTTTTTTTGTTTTGGTTCATTTCTTATTTCATTTTTAGTTTGGATTCTGCTTTCTTTGATTTTTCAGTTTATATTAAATGTTTTAATTTAAATCTCATTTTTCAGCTTTTTTTTATTTTGTAACGGTTTTTTGTAATTTTTAATTTTTGAATTGCTATGGCGCAGGGAACAGTATTGAGGCAAGAACCCCAGCCGTCCACTGCTGCTCCCATCGTATGCGTACCATAACATTTTTTATTTCATAATTTTTATCTCTGAGAGGAAACATTAATTAACAGATTTAACGATCATTAGTTAAGTGCTCGTTAGAGCTAATTTAAGGAACGTTTCTGAGTGCGGCTGTAAGTCACTGTAAATTAAAAGGACACTGACGCTCCGATTGCGCGGAGCTTTTATTTATAGAAAACTTAAAACTATTCGTATCTCTAACTAGCCAAACGCAGTTTGCCATTGCATTTATATACAGACACACAAATATATATATTCCTAATACATATATATGGTTGTATGTGTATCTTTTGTGCTTACATACTGGGGGAATTCGCTCTTATGTGTATTCGTTGTAGGTTGTGTAATCGTAACTGCATGAGCGTGTGATTTGTTGTTGCTAGCGGTACATCAAATACACATGCAACAACAACCACACGCTCTTCCAGTTACACTTACGCAGGATACATCGAAAACACAGAAGCGCGAATACCACTGCTATTTTGGTTACACGCTACTGATAAGAAGCTTGTCCCAGTGTTGCCAGAACTTTTTGGACCAACCGGCTAAATAGACAAAAAAATCCGGCTAAAAACGGCTAAACTGTTTCAACTAAATTTCACATGTTTTATTTAAACAAATCACAAGTAGAAAGACTAGTTCTTGGAGAGAAGTTTCAAATTCAAGCTGGAAACATTTTGCCAGCAAAAATTTGCAATTAGGAAAATATATACTTGTGGCACATGGTTGAATTTTTCGTCGACGATACTTTGTATAAAGAAGTTCGTTAAATTTTAAAATTTACAAACTTGAGCGATTTTGAAACGAAAAATGTAAGTAAATACTTGTTTACTTAATCCATTTAGTTAATTTTAATAATTTGAAAGGTACTCGGCTGAAAATAACTCTATTTGTAATCGGAATGCAATCACAACCAGAGTCGACATAGGAAACTTCGACAGTTACTACGACAAAGAAATTGAAATGTATGTTGAAGAAAGTCGGACTAACACAAAATTTACCTGTAGATCCTTTGTTTTGCTCCTCTGAAAGAATTTGAAAAATTCTATACAAATTTCTTATGCTAGAAATGCAAACGTGGAGACTAGCTGGCAGGGAAACTTGCAAATTCCTGCAATCTTGCCTTCGTGCACAAATTTGCAAGTTTCTCTGCTGGAGAGAGAATTTGGGAGAATTTTTCCTTACTATCTGATATTTTTAGCGATAATTCTCGCTGGATTTTCGACGAACAAACCTATTGTCTTATCAGAAAGTTTTGCTTTATATAGAAATTTGTGTAGTGCTTGAAAATATCCATTTTTGCCTTACCTTAAACCTTTAAGCGTGGGTAACAGTGATGTTTTGTAATTAAGGCAGAATTGAAAATGCGCCATTTGGGAAGACAATACCTGCAACATTTATTCTATGTGTCGGCACTATATCCAAACACAAACGCGTGTTAATCAAACAGTGAAACAATTTGTTATTTTCTAAGTTTGCGAATAAAACTTCACACTTGAATTTAAGACATTCATAACAAACGTTTTATGAAGAAAAATTATATTCTCTTAAAATAAAAATAAGCGAAATTGCCTGACATAAAAATTTTCTCCGCGATAAGGCTAGTAGCCATTTGAATATTTGAATATTTATTTATCTCAAAAGTACGGTAAGATATTAAGTATTTTTTTGGACATTTTTACAACTCAATTAGAAATTTAATTTTAAACTAAACATAAATTCTAAGGCTTAGCCAACAGTGAAAACAAGGTAAGAAATAGAAAATCATAAATGAGCAAGAGCTTACAGAACTACTAGAGCGTATAAGAACAAGATCTTACAGAAAAGGTGAGAAAAATAGATGACCTAACTACATATACATTCGTTACTAAGTAAAAAGTTCTTTAACAGATTTTAGATTGCTTAGTCAAAAATGGAAACATATGTATTTGAATCTTAAGAAAACAAGGCAAATCTGGCAACGTTCGTACTGTGCAACGTCTGGCAACGTTCGTACTGTGCGGTCACTTAAACTTTCGCTTGAAAGAATTTCCAAAGTTTAACTCGTTTACAAAGTGCTAAGCAGTTCTAATTTGTGTTATTCACACCGTAAAAAGTTTACTGAAGCCAAATTCCAATAAATTGACTTGATTTAGTCATAAAGTGCGTTGATTGAAAAGTTTTATTTAGTCGGCCTTCGTGCATATTTGCCTGTTTTGGTGCATTATTGTTGCTTTTGCGTGAGAGTGTAAGGAATATCGCATTTGTTTGTTCATTTTGCTTTCTTTCGCGCTTTACACACACCTTTGTTTATCATCGACAGTCGCTTTCTTGGTGACAGCTGATTTTGTTAACTCAGTGGCTTTAAAACTGTTAAGTTCAGCACGGTTTCTAACCATTGAACTTCACTAAATAAGACCACTAGCTATTAAACTGCCAATTACTGTGAGCTTGAAACGTTTTCGTACAATACATTCCTAATTTCGCTATTTTTATTCTTTTTTAATAAAATTCGCTAAAAATGTCCTGTCTGTTCGAAAAATGTAATGTAAAAGCCGGTTCGGACCGTTTTGTGGCGTGCTGGCTTTGCGATGAACTGTCTCATTTAAAGTGTGCTGGTATTAATGGGAGAGTTCTGGATATGATTATTGGAGACAATGGACTTCGCTGGTCATGTCCAAAGTGTAAAAAAACTGTTGTGGATCTCTGTAAACTATTTAGAACCGCTAGAAATGGATTTTCGGAGATAAGCAAAGAGCTAAAACTGCTCAACGAGAAGTTCAAGAAGTATGAGGATGAATTCAAAGAATTTAAATTATTAGATACTTCCTCCTCCTCTCCTTCTCCTGGAAAAGGTCTTAAGAGACGTAGGAGAGGCGTGGAAAATATTGTGTTGAATCCCATCACTGTGGACCTGGATCTTCCGCAGAACCGCCCACTTTTGACTCCAGCTATGAACAAAGAACTCATAAGCTTTAACACACCGATTCCTCGGCGGACTGAATCTCCCCAACCACGTCCTTCTTCTACTGGAGCCTCACTAAATTCCTGTTCAACAGCTTCATCTCAACCCTCCACCACATCTGAAGCCATCTCCGATTGCGTCAACACCGTTCCAATGCAAGTAGTCGTTGCTCCTTCCAAAAACTCCACAACTACATCTCAACCCCCTACCACATCCGAAGCCATCGTTGCTCCTTCCAAAAAGTTGACAGCTGTTCCGCAACCCCCTGTTCCGCAACCCCCTACCACATCTGAAACCGTTTCCGATTGCGTTAACCCCGTCCCGAGGGATTTAATCGTTGTCCCTTCCAAAAAATCGGTCTTTATATCTAGGTTTTCAAAAGATACCACTGTCGATGATGTGAAGGGGTATTTAACTTCCAGGCTGATAGCAAATGAGTTGCATGTACGCAAGTTCAGATTCTCGTATGAAAGAAGCATTTCTTCTTTTAAAATAGACATATCCGAAGACTGCTTTGATAGAGTAATGAGCCCATCTTTTTGGCCAAGCGGTGCCTTCATTCGCGAATTTGAATTTAGATCTAGACCGCAAGGGCAAAATTTGGCTCAACTTCCGCTTTCCACCTCGGCATCAAAAAACTAATAAGTAACCTCACCATTAGCATTTACTACCAAAATGTGAGAGGTTTGAACACAAAGCTATCAAGGTTACACTTGCAGTCCTATGATTTTGACTTCAAAGTACTGGTGTTTACTGAAACCTGGCTCAAGCCGAATGTGTTCAACTCGGAAATTTTGTGTCCTAAGTATGAAGTGTTTCGAAACGACCGTTTAAATAAAAAAGGTGGAGGCGTCTTAATCGCTGTCCAGACTGACCTTTCTTCTGAAGAAATTGAGTTCACTGACACCGATGAAGTTGAATTCCTCTGCGTTCGAATAAGATATCATTCTATTAGCGTTTATCTTGTTGCTGCTTATATACCACCTAACTCGAGCCTTTCTGTTTATTTAAAACACTCCTCCTTACTGCTCTCTCTACATGCCATGGTGAAGCCCTCCGATACTGTTATTGTCCTGGGTGACTTCAATCTTGCGGGTGTTTCTTGGGATCTAATAGATGGTATTCTAGTACCAAATTCCTCTCGTGATCTCTTCAATCAATTTTTGAACGATCTGTCAGATCTTAGTCTTTACCAGATCAACTCTGTTAGTAATAACTTAGGTAAATGTCTGGATTTAGTTTTTGTGGACGATGTTTCCAACGTCACAATAGCCCCTAGCTATGCTTTGATTACCCCTGTTGATTCTCACCACCCACCACTAGAATTGTCCTTGATAAATTCACGCAACTCATGTTGCTTTATCAGTAAAAAATCAAGAGCGGAGCGTTACTCATTTAAAACAGCAGATTATAATAAACTTAGGTTAGAGATATCGAAGATAACTTGGCCCCAGTATGATGGGAATGCTGAAGATAGTGCCTTACATTTTAGCAATTCCTTACGCCACATTTTCAGTAAAATCATTCCTCTTGTTAAGGAAGCTAACGTAACGTCTAACGCTCAGTGGTTTACTGGCGAATTGAAACGCTTAAAAAATCAAAAATCCAAAGCATTTAAGCTTTTTAAAAAATCTGGCTTGTCTTCTCACTACTCCGCGTACTCCATTCTTAGGCATAAATACAATGTATTGAACAAAAAGTGTTACAATAATTATATTAACAGGGTTCGACTCAATATAGTTTCTAATCCCAAATCGTTTTACGCCTTTGTGAACACAAAGCGTAAGACTAACGGTTATCCCTCAACATTGAAGTTAAATGACTTAGTTTCCAGTGACGAAAATATTATTGCCGATATGTTTGCTGGTTTCTTCGAGTCAAACTACTCTGCCAGTTCTACATCTTCCCAACTGAATTCGAATCTATCTAGCTACCCATTCGATCTGCCATCATTTGATTGTATCCGAATTCCATCGATATCTGCTGCGGACGTCCTCATTCATTTGAATTGTTTGAAAATTTCATATACAGCTGGCCCAGACGGTATACCCACAAGTGTTCTTAAAAGTTGTGCAGAGTATTTGTATAAGCCTCTGGCAAATATTTTTAATGCTTCCCTAAAACAGGGTGTCTTCCCATCTTCCTGGAAGGATTCGTTTATCTTGCCACTTTATAAAAATGGAAGTAGGACTAACATCGTAAACTATAGAGGAATTGCGAAGCTTTGTGCTATTGCTAAAGTTTTTGAGGCAATCGTTACGGAAGAACTATCTCACTCTATTACTTCTGCTATTGATCTATCGCAACACGGTTTTTGCAAAGGTAAATCAACTGTATCCAATCTTCTTGAATTCACTACTTATGTGTCTAATGGGTTTAAAAACAATCTTCGAACGGACGTGATTTACACTGATTTCAGCAAGGCATTTGACAAGGTATCTCATTCAACCCTTATATATAAACTTGATCGAATTGGCTTCCCTCCTATTCTTCTCAGCTGGCTTTCTTCTTACTTAGTGGATAGGAAACAAAGAGTAATTTTTAAAAATTGTACCTCCCGGCCAATACATGTCACATCCGGCGTACCTCAGGGCAGCCATATTGGTCCCGTCTTGTTTATTTTATTTATAAATGACCTTCCTAAGGTGTTGAATTACTCGAAATGCTTAATGTACGCTGATGATGTTAAGCTCTTTAAGTACATTAGTACTGCAGAAGATAGGGAGCATTTGCAAGCTGACCTAACCTGCATTTTCGAATGGTGTGAAGCAAATTCCATGTCACTAAATTTGAAAAAGTGTAAATTCATGACCTTCTCTAGAAAATCGTTCTATCCAAATTCGTATATGATATCTGACCACAATGTTGAGCAAGTGACCAATTTCATTGACCTAGGTGTAACTATGGATCCGAAACTAGAATTCAAGTCTCACATAAACTCCTGCGTGATTAGGGCTAGAGGATTGTTGGCTTTTCTTAAGCGCTGGGCCAAGGAGTTCAACGATCCTTATGTCACTAAAGTTCTCTTTACCTCTCTAGTTAGACCGATTTTGGAGTATGCATCTATAGTATGGAATCCTAGCTATCAAATTCATAGTGACAGGCTCGAATCAGTGCAGAAACAGTTCCTGTTATTTGCCCTCAAAAATTTATGTTGGGACTCGTCTAAAAATCTCCCACCCTACAAGGATCGCCTGAAGCTTATAGATTTGCCGACGCTTCAGAGTCGTAGAGAGATGCTTGGTGTTCTTTTTTTAATTAAATTAATGAACGGGATGGTCAGTAGTCCCTTTTTACTGAGTGAGATAAATTTTTGTATTCCTACAAGACCCACGAGACATTTTAAACCTATTGTGTTGAGTATTTGTAAATCAAACTTTGAAATGCATGATGCTTTTCGGTGTTTATGCCAAGATTTTAACAAGCATTATGATTGCATCGACATATCTGAATCGCTTTTTGTAATAAAGAAAACATTGCTCAACAAGTTAACTAAATAAACTAATATCTGCAACCGTGAACGAAAAAATTACACAATATCTATGACTGCTTAGTACAATTGTAACGGCTTCGTATATTTCCGCGACCGCGTAGGACAATAGGAGCAGGGATCGGAAACTCGGCCTTTCCGACCTCGCCCAACAGTTCGTCTATAGCGTGGAGCGGAAACTAGGACTTTCCGCCTGCCTCACTTACAAAGTAACGACTACGGGAACATGGATCGGAAGCTCGGCCTTTCCGACCATGATCAACGGCCTGTAAACAGGGCGGAGCGGAAACTAGGTCTTTCCGCCCGCCGCACACAAAAGTAGACTGGAGACAAGGCCTCGCCAGCTACCCAAATTGCTATTGAATATCATTGTTATCTTTACAAGTTAATATTTATAATTATTTCACTCTGTAATGTATCACACATACTTAAATATTCTAAATCTTTTTATCTCAACTGTCTGTAAGAAAACATTTTTCTGTAGACTAAAAATAAATAAATAAATAAATAAATAAATAAATAAATAGAAAGATCAGTTAAAAACGGCTAATTTTTTTACCAAACGGCTAACAAATCGGCTGCCGGCTAAACCGAAATTTCTCCGGCTGTTTGCTATCGAAACCGGCTGAATCTAGCTGCAATCTAGCAACACTTTTCTATTGGCGACGCGTTTCTTATGTTTCTCGTTCTCTACGACAAGAAACACGTTTCCAAATGTCTATGTACATATCTACGTACATATGTATGTATGTATGTAAATATATTTTAAATTTAAATATTCTGTGCAAGCGCTTATCCCTTGGTACAGTCTACTTCCAATTACGAAACTATGTGGTCGTAAACGCACAGCTACTAATGAATAGCGCATGACTTGTAAATAGGCGACTATAAAGTGCTTGGCTGTTCAAAGGTAGAGCGCCGCCACGCCGCAGTCCACCGCGAACACGCGTAACGGCGACACCCCCTCGCAACGCAACAGAGCGCCGACAAAGTAGCGCCGACGCCACACAGAAGCAGAGCGCCGCCGTAGTGGCACTGACGCCGTCCATCAGCAGAGCGCCGGCATAGTAGCGCCGACGTCACCTAACAGCAGAGCGCCGACACAGTGGCGCCGACGTCACCCAGCAGCAACGCGTCGACAGAATAGCACCGTTAGGAATTCATACACCGTTTATCGTATTGTAACGATTATCCTCGAAACCTTGAGGGATTTCCCAAATATACTCGGGCTCGTATTGCTGAATTGTTAAATAAATGCTCACGATGACCAAATTGCAGTACAATTAACTTTATTGTACGACAAACAATTTACAATAATTGCTAATACAGTAAAACACTTTACAACACTTGTTAAAGCAATAACAACGCTTTACTAAACTTTTTAACACAATTAAACTTATTGCTTGCTTATTCGCAACTCACTTCTCTGCTCACTTTACTTGTAGCTTGCTGACTTGTAACTAACTCACTTCGCTGTGGCGGCGCCCTTATATACCTGCGCTCGTACTTATGGCAACTCTAGAACATTTTGAAGTTTATCGCTCATTCTATTTCTCTCGCTGTTCGCAGCGTTGATCCAACTTGACGTTTCTCTTTGTGGAACATTCTACGTCATTCCTCGAACATTCTGCCTATTTCTCGTTGTTCGCTTCGCGTTGCCGAAGTATTCGTCACACTGCCCTCCACCTAAGTCTGATCGTCCCGATCAGACACACTTGCTGTTCTAAACGCTGCAAGCCTTTCCAAGTGGACCACCTTCATCTTGTTTCTTGGTCTCCCAACGGTTTGGATTCGATACACTAGGTCATTCAGCCGTTTGACGACCTTATACGCACCTTCCCAGTTGCATTGTAGTTTTGGGGACAAACCTTTCTTCCGTTGTGGATTGTACAGCAACACTAAGGCTCCCTCTTGGAAACCCTCGGAGTTCATTGCCTTATCATACCTGGCCTTCATCTTGTCACTCATAATTTGAGTTCGCTGTCTCACAAGAGCATGTATTTCTCTTAACTCCTCTTCCAGGACGTTTAGCGTCTCATTCCCAATTCTCTTTGCATCGCCAATTACTCCAAATTTCAGGTCACTAGGCAAACGGAGCTCACTGCCGAAGATTTCCCTTGCAGGAGTTTTACCCGTTGTTTCATGCACTACTGACCGGTATCCCATCAGGAACAAGGGTATGCGGACATCACAATCTTTTTGATTCTTGTCCACGACCTTCCGCAAATGCTCTTTCAGGGTTCAGTTTAACCGTTCCACCATGCCATCTGATTGGGAATGAAGAGCCGTTGTTCGAGTTTTCCGGATACCCAGTATCTGACACATCTCTTGGAACACCGCCGATTCAAAGTTTCTTCGCTGGTCAGAGTGCAGCCCTATAGGTACACCGTATCTTGCAACCCAATTGTAGGTGAATACCTCCGCTACTGTAGCTTCCTGGTTTGGAATCGGGTATACCTCCGGCCATTTGCTAAAGTAGTCCATAACCACAAGGACGTATTTGTTTCCCTGTGCGCTCATAGGAAATGGACCGGCTACATCCATGGCAATTCGCTCGAAAGGTGCACCTGAGTTATATTGCTTCATCTGGCCATG
>NW_016170656.1:0-6435 GCF_001687245.7 Rhagoletis zephyria
ATGTTTACTTGTATCTCTTTATTTGTATGCAGATTTTTTTTTGTTTAGTCTGGTTTGTAGTCTTTTCTTCTTCACCAACAAGAGCATTTCCCGAAGTTGGAGTTCTAGCCTAGGAACGTGGTTTGCGTATTGCAGCATTTTTGCCTTCGGGTGCTGTCATTTCTATTAAAAAGTACTATGGAAAAAAGGGATGCGACTCACACTGCTACACCTATGCCGATGGCAGAGGTGTGAATGTTGTTAATGAAAAAAGTTAACAACTTAGTGAAAATGGTAATATGGAGGAAGAAGGTTACAAAATTTGCACAGCAACACAGCAGCAAATTGAAAATGCAAAAATGTACTCCAATATCCACCTTAGATCCTTGCTACAACTCACGCCCATGTTGCATCATATACTCCCAAAAGCATGCTACTTCATTTTTCTTGTCATTTGCTGATGAATAAAAGTTATGGCCTTAAATATAAACATATAAAGGGTGATACCAATACAAATTTATGGAAAAAATTACAGTGAACGGCCACAAAGGCACAGCAACGTATTTCCGGCTTAAAGAAAAAAAATCTAAAAAATCAACTGTAATTTTTACGCTTTTGAAACTTGTACTTTATTCTACTAGAATTTAATGGGCTGCAAAACTGCATACTCAGAATGTTTCTGGGAAATCTAACTAAACAAGTAATTTTAGCAAAAAAAAAAAACAAAACCGACTTCAATTCTCATATAAAAAAGTATATATATATATATATATATATATGTATAGTATATATACATATATATTTCATAATCCAATGATCGGATCTAAACCAGATTAGTAAAAATATATATATATATTCCGACGAGCTGATAACCTCCCCCTATCATGGAAGTCGGTTAAAAAGCTTAAAATTATTGTGAAAAATTTTTGAATTTTTTTTTTAAATACTAAACAAAGTTTGAAGCTTAGATTTACAAGGGTTTTGTTAAAGAATAAGCCATGGTTTTATAAACAAATAACCAAAATTAAGTAACAAAAAAACAAAATATATTAAAACTTGTCAAAATGTGGTGGGGCAAAAATTTGTTTGACCACTTTATGTACGCCTTTGTATCACCCTGTGCATAATGATAAATGTACTTATGTAGATACATATGTAAATAAGTTGTGCACCCGCGGCGATTGCGTTGATGACTCAGGCGGTAACTTCGCATTGATGGGGTTGTTTCGCTTGCAGCAGCATCACCAACAGCTTCCACCCCATTCACCTTCACCGCCAGCAGTACACCTTCCATTTCATTTTGTGATTTTACAGCTCCAATATTTCTCCAATTCCATTCCACACTCTACCTTCCTGCGCACACTTACCTTTTACCATAGCTGCTGCTGCCGCTGTTGCATTTTCCGGTTTTGGACTGCAATCCACTTAATTCCGGTGACGAACTTTCATTTATGTACATACTCACTTCCAGTTTATGCTTGTGTCCTTTGTCAAGGACTTAAAATGCAAATCACTTTGACTTTAATTGTATTCACCGTTGACAATGTCTATCACTGTTTCGCTGGCTGTCTGCTGATATTGGGCTTTCCACTTGATTCAAATCGTATACATATGTATGTATAGTCTTTAACTAAAGCGTATACATAACAAACTTATGTTGTCTGTTTGTAATTCTATAAGTTTTTGACCAGCTTTGGTTTCAATACCCATCGCACTATGATTCTTGCTATTGCAGATGAATAGATAGTTCGAAAAAGAGGTGATTTAACCCATAGCTCCAGTTTATGAAAGTGTGTGTATGTATGAAATTGACAATTGGTACTTCTTGACTTAAAATTGGTTTGCGTGTATTTTTTGGAAAATTTTCATCGAAATGAGATTTCCGATAATATTCCAAATATTCCACATATCCTACTTCTGAGGTAGTGCAAACTTCGATGTCATTCAGAACTATAGTTCTCATTCCTGGTGCGTTCTTCTTTGGAATGAAATGTTGGCGGTTGTGGTTAGGTGTATTTGGAGACCCACAGTCGCACACCACTTCGTTATCCTTAGTGCTGTTATGACTATGCCGTCCGAGTAGCCTTGGCACCGAGTCATACAGTCTGATAACATTTGCAGGAGTTCATCTTCTTCTTTTTCTTATTTGGCACTACAACCGTCTGTCCGTTTGGGCCGAGACCAAAAAGCTTCGCCAGTTACCTCTCTCCTTTGCAGATTTGTGTCAGTTGTTCTTCCCAAGAACGGAAGGGGCCTTCTGCACTTTGTTCTTCCATTGTGTTCGTGGATGCCCTTGCTTTCGTTGTCCAACCATGGGTGCAGAGTCGAAGGATCTTTTCACCGAAGCGTCGTCATCCATGCATACAGGATGTGCAAGCCAGGGCAATCGTTGTATTTTTATGCGCTTAACTATGCGTATGTCATTGAAAAGCTCGTACAGTTCGTTATTCTATCTTCTTTCGGCACTCGTCGCCCACGCGAACAGGGCGATAGATCTTGCGTAGAATACTTCTCTCGTAAACCCCTAAGGCCTTCTCATCTTTGTTAGACATCGTCCAAGTTCCTGCCTGATATAAAAGGACAATGTCTTTTTTTGTGAGGAAAAATTAAAAAAGCAACAAGTTCTATGCGGTAGCTGCTCTTTCGAAGATCACCACATCTGCTCATCAGGCTTCTTTCTCTAGACTTCAGCTGGAATCGAACCCGCATCATCGATGCGCAAAGTCAGCAACGCTAACCGCTGAGCTAAGCACACACCGTAAACTTTGGTTGCTCATCACTTTATTTTTTGGTGTTAGTTGTTTATTTCGACATGGCGAGAAAATTTTGTATTTAGAAATTAGTTACTATAACCCGATTTTGGCGTTGTGGCACGTTTAGTGTCATTTCTAGATATAAACTTAGAACCCGCATCAATCGGCCTTTAGATAGCCCTGTCGTCCGAAAAAATTTACAAAAGTTAGTCTTGTTTGTTTTCCGTCTAACAATTAGCTCTTAATGCAGACAAAGTGTTAAAATAGAATGAGTAATATGAGTTGAGGTTAGGTGAGACGAGGTGAGCTGAAGTGAAGTGAGGTGAGCAGCACAACTTCATCATTTTCTTAATCGCTATCTCCCTCTCTCTATTTCTACCTTTGTCTCTATTACTATCCTTTTCTTTTATCTTTACCTTTTGTTTTTATCCTTATTCTTTATTCTTTTCCTCATGTACCAATTTACCTTTATCCCTATACATATTAAGTATTTAAATTTACCTTAATCTTCATGTTTGTCCCTATATATCTTTATTTTCATCTTAGCCTTTATCCTTTCCTTCATCTACATATTCAACTTTACTTTTGTCCTTGTTTAAAAGTGATCTAAATCGTATCCTTAAACCGCAGCTTAACACGTTTCTTTAAATCTGTATCGATATTATTAAAGCATAGGAGGCATTTCCATCCCAACCATTTCACTTCAAAAGTGCTTTTTAATCTTTATTAAATTATACCATATATTATGCATATGACTTCTTATCCTGCTGTAGTCAATAACCGCACCAGCGCGATCTCAAAAGTCAATACACCTGCTGGCTTTATGTCCTACAACCACACAGGCATATACCAATCCTTATTTCGATTATATCCTATTACCTGTTCCAGTCTGCCAGTCAATACAGTTAGTTGGAATTCCTATTTTTGCCCATTCATTACACAAAATCACAATTATTAACCCGAAATGGATTTATGGTTCATGACATGGCATTCAACATCGAATGAGGATTGCAAGAAGTGCCCGCACACACAGTGCTGTCATTCCCATATGAGTGAGGTAGTCATTGAATAAGGTCATAAATATGTATGCATGTAGGTTGATTGGTATCGTAAATACATTTGTAGGAGCAATAAGCTACTTTCATCTGCATACTTGACCATAATATGGGAAATGGAAGCAGAAAGCTAGCTAAGCCTACGTACAATTACATATGAACCAGAAACACTCACGAAATATGTACTCGGATATGGGCAATTATTATTGGCTGACAGTTGGGTTTATTCCGGCAATATTACTAAGCTAAAAGCATACACATAAGTTTGTAATTACATACGGTTGCGAAAATATAAATAGGGAAGACAATTATAAATAAAAATATAAAAATATTAAATATAAAGATGGAAATTTGTATGAGACTTTGTCGAATTTTCTACATTTTATACAAAGTTTTAAATTCGGGCTTACATGTTTTTTCTTAGACAACGAGCTGTACTTTCATAAAAAATAGTAAATATTAAATCAACGAAGTAAAAACAGATAAACTTGCTAAAAAAAGTCGCGCCTCTATTTATAGCTTCACCGCTGTATATGGGGCGTTCCATACCAAAACGGACGGGGTTCACTCTTCATGTGTTTGACTTGTTTCAAATTTTTAGGGTTGATGCATAAACATGAATAATAAATAACTATGAACATTTAGCTTGAATAATACATTTTTAAAAACTTTACAGCACAAAAACAAAAACAAATCGAATTAATAGTTTTCCAAATATCTCGAGAACGGGACTAGGAAAAAATTTGAAAAAAAATTACCCATACACACATCAAAATTCTCTATGAAAAGAAATATTTTAAAATTTTGTTTTCTTGAAAGATTTTTCACATATAAATTTTTTTATAAAAAAAAATAGTTTTTGAAAATATGCCATCTCAAAAAAAAATTAAAAAAAAAAATCACAATGGTAGCTCTGAGGATTGCGCAATATTTAAGTATAGTATTATGGGGTGCACTCTACAATAATTTGAGTTATGAATTTTTTTACACCGAAGTCAAGATAAAATAAAGTAAGAAAATCTTACGGATTTATGGTATAATTTTAAATTGCATATATAACTAAGTCTATGAACTAAGAATAGAATTTTTGTAATATTGAAGTAAGCAAAATTTGGGCAAATTAATAATTAGTTTTTGCGCTGTTAAGTTTTTAAAAATATAATTATCAAGCTCAAAGTTCATATTTATTTACTATTTATGTTTATACATCAACACTAAAAATTTTAAACAAATCAAACAAATGAGGTGTCCACCCTGTCAGTTTTGGTATGGAACGCCCCATATACATATCCACGTATCTATGTTCATATGTACCAGTGTTTAAGTAGTTATCTACCTGCATCCTACAAGCAAGTATATTTAAATACATATGTACATACTCATCTAATCTAAAATTTGTTATCCTTGCTAACCGCAAAAAACAATTCATCCTTTCATTGTTATTTGTATTGTCTGGAGTCGGCCTCTATCCGGTGTTTCAAACCGCAGCAGAATTATAACAACAGTGCTCGACCGGCCGTGTGGGTGTTTGTCATGAGTGGGCGTACATATAAAGCACTCAAGCTGTCAATTAGTTGACAAATGCAGTGCTTGAATTCTGAGCGCGCGCGCAAGTCTGCCGACAAAACGTGTATATGTATGTATGTACATTAGGGGGATCCAAAAAAAAAGTTAAGTCGGAATTTTAATGCTCTCATTGTTCTATACCAAAAAAATTAAACTGCTGTTTTTTTGGTTTCTTAAATCAAAAGAAATATTTAGAGGTCGCTCAAAGTTGTCCATGTATTTTATATGGGAAAAAACAAATTTTCGTAGAATTGATATATAATTCTTTAAAATTAATATTTTTGATCGGAAAGCTTTGTTTCTCTTCAGGACACTTTGCCCACAATGCCCAATTATTTATTTAACCATTTTCTCCTATTAACTATTTTTATATTACCTCTAAAAACCTCAAAAAATGCAAATACAAAATCGCAAGTATTAAAAAATGGTATATTATACAATTGGGTCTTATTTCAATCGAAAAATATTGATTTTCACGAATTCAAAGATTTATACGAAAACTTGTTTTTCCTTCATATCGTCACCCTCATGCCAGAAACATGAATGTGCAAATTTATAAGTTTTGAGATATTTGGTTGATTTGATTAACCTTTGAATGTTCTATGTTATACCAAAACCCAGAATACCATGCGTACACGGAAATATACATACACATATTTTACAATTTCAAGTATCGTAAAAATCTTTCAAAATTAAAAAAAAAAATGTTTTTAAAATTGTAATTTTTATACATTCATGTTTCTGGCATACGGGCACGATGTAAAATACATGGAGAACTTTGAGCGCTTTGCACCATGGTACAATAAAAACAGGTAGAAGCCAAATTGACATCAAACCTATAAAAGTCAAAGTTTTCGGGAGAGTAAAAATAAAAATGAGCGTGTGTAAGGAAAAATAAAAAATTACATTTCGCTGGTTGACGTTTTTGAGTAAATTTGAAGTTTTGTTTCTATTTATTTATTTTTCTTTAGTTAAAATTTGTTAATTTGTATGTTGTTTTATGTTTTTAATTTATGAGTTGCAGTGTTGTTGGAGGGACTTTCCGGCATAAGGGTCATAGGAACAGCACTTGGCATCAAACG
>NW_016170656.1:8230-15513 GCF_001687245.7 Rhagoletis zephyria
CTGGTTGTTTTTGTTGGAATGGAATAGATACATATTTAAGTATGTATGTGTGTAGTTACAGCAACGTGGTGACATTTGCTAAAAAACAAATGAAAATTTTTCCACTTATGGCGCTATTGTTTTTCCAGTTTTTCCACTTCTCGTTATAGTACGCTCTTTGGGGTTTTCAGCCATGCATACGAATAGTACAGAGGACGCTTTTTTTCTGGTCTTTAGCTTTATTGATGGCGCTCTACTACCCGATATCGACACTCCTCTCCGCCGGATGGGGTGTAAGTTGAGTTGCTTGCTGTATGTGTGAATGTTGTTGTTACATATGTATACTCATTCATTGTGTAACGCTTTGCTATATTCACATACGCATGCAACTACATATTGACGTATACGTACATAGGTATTGCTGTCAATGTTGCCAGAAATTTGTTGTGAAAAATCGGCCAGGTGAAGATCAACTTCCGGTTTCCCCAGAAAAATGATTTTTCTACCAGTTTGCGCATTAAATTTAGATTAGAAAAATAAACACATTTTTCGCTTAAATTCCTTTCGTGAAACTGGCTGTAAATCTTCGAAAATCGCAAAAAAAAAACTAACATCAATCTATCTTATTTTGAAGATTTTAATTGAAACAAGCTTCAATTTATTAAATAAATAGAGTATAATAAACTAAAAAACATTAAACAATTTTTGAATTCATGCCAAACAGGTACTATTAAACTAGATGTACATCTATTTTTTATGAATGCCATGCAAACAGTCGCAAAAAGCTCCAAGAAAAAGGATTAACTTTAAAATCGCATGCTTCTGAAAATTAATATAATCGTAAAAAATCGTGCGATGGTGCAATTGAAAACTTATTTCCTTTGATTGTGAATATCGTGCGGCGATTTCATCAAAACAAGATGTCGTATCAAAACCGTATGAGATGAAAAAATAAATAAAAATAAAAATTAAAATTAAAAGTGGCATTGTAACAGCCACTGCCGCCAATACTTTAAATAGAAATTTAATTTTTTTTCTGTCAATTTCCATATAAAATTAAAAAAAAAAAATAAAATAATTTTTCACTTAAATTGCTTCTGTGAAATTGGCTGTAAGTAAGAAAAATTTTGCATAAAAAGTGTGTTAAGTACTTTTTTTAATTAGATGCATAGTTCCTGCGGAAATAATTCACAAGTATTCAACATTTTTATATTTCATCGGCGGTGCAGAAACTACGAAAACCCAAAAATACCAATTATAAAAAAAACTCAACAATTTCTGTATAAATTTGGAGTGAAAGGTCCTTCTTAGCAATGTTTCGCTAGACGCTTCGTTCTCCAAGAAGAAATTCCCAGAAAGAATGCCCCATTTTTAAATATCCAAAGATTTGTAATTATAGCTTTGAAAAGTTTCAATGAATCTTAATTTGCATTTTAATCGATATTATGACTCTCTATTTCATTCGTTTTTAAGTAATATTATGTGAAAAGAATACCGCTTAAAGTGGTGGTTTCCATTTTTTTAATTCATCTGAGGGAAACCCCCTTTCAGATTTGCTGTTGAAACCACGTGAAAAATCTTCAATTGCTGCTAAAAGTCTTCATAGTGAAGATTTTTGTGTATGGAATTTTGCTTTCATTTTAATATCTTCAGTCAAAGATTTTGATTATATTTTTTTTGTTTAAATTAGTCTTTATTTTAAAGATAAATCTATACTTCTGGCAACGCTGGTTGCTGTATGTTTGTACACGCTCGTATTTTCGCGATACTTCTGCAGCTTTTTTGTACGAGTAAAAGCCACCGACGAGCGTCTGCTCTCGTATCCGTCCATGCGTTGCGGGATGAAAAATCAGTGTGTACGCGTAGCAGCGTGACATGTTGAAGACGACGACGACGACGAAAATTAGTTAGCTATAAAATTTAGTAGATATTTTAGTGAAAAAAATTTGCTTAAAATTGTAACATACATACTTTAGTTGAAATGTAGAAAACTTCCGCGAATACACGAAATTTAGCCCATCAGCAGAAAGTGTAGTGTGTTTTTAGGCGTTGAAAAGTGCTTATATACATATGTGAAAAGGAGCTTCAACAGTGGAAAAAACAGTTATCAAAGTAACACAACGCAACGCAATAAGCGAAGTGTGTGAAAGTGAGTGGGAATAGTGCGTAAATTGGGTAAGAAAAAGTTAGTGAAATAGAAATTCGGTGAATATTAAAAAAATATTGAGGTTTGATTAAAATCGCAATCGCGCTTGGCTACATCCACTTCCTGAGCAGAAAATTTTATTTCACTTGTATCCAACCACGCTTCCCTGCCACACACACTCCCCATTTACTTTGTAGTTCCTTGCACCCAACTGTCACAAATTTTTTCAAGGACCTTCTCTAACAGCCAAGCAACTCTGCGTCTTTCCTGCGCCTGCCCGCTTGTGCTGAACTTATTTCTTCAACAAATTCAATTTACAGTTTTCAGTCAACCCTTTCTCCCCTCCTCCAGGCCCATACACCCGTGTGAAATAAAGTCGCCTCATGTGTTCACAACTCTGTCACAAGCCAATAACCATAAACAAATTCTGTTGAGTACTTTCAATCAAAATTAAAAAAATAAAAAGCAAAGCAGCGAATGAAAAAGTAAAGTGCGACCAGGGAAAACTGTTTCAATTGGTACCATTCGTACGTTCTTCCGCCTATAGTTGCACCCTTTCGTCGTGTGTTTGCTGTTGTTTTTGCTCTTAGTACGAGTGTTCGCCATTTGGCTGTCGTTTTTGCCGCCGCTGCCGCCGCCACCATTGCTCCTGCTTATCTGTGCGCCATCTGTGTTAGCTGAATTTCCGCTGCAACTACATACATACATACATAGGCAGACAGACAGACAGAAGTGCATATGTATGCCAGCAGGTCCACATTTTGTGGTCGCAAATTGCAATTGTCACTTGATAAGTCATTGTTGGCAGGCGTTTTGTTTTCGTTTTTCCGCCATAAGTGGCTGTTTAAAGGATTCTGAGATGAACTTTTAGTATTGGTTTAATGAAGTGTGAATGCGTGAGTGTGTTTTGAGATTATACATATTAGTTATAAGCCAATATAACTTTGTTGTAGTCAATCAGCGCGTACAAGTTCGTTTTACTATCTACTAGCAAGCCAAGTGTAAAATACTAAAAAAAAATACATACATAGTTCAAAAAATTAAATGCAATACATATGGGAATCGACAAAAATTAAAAAATAGACACCACTTTGATTTATACTAACTGAGCCTTTAGCAACTAGTTCGTGGACTAGTCAAAAAGTGTACAAATTCGTGCCATTATGTTAGCTGACCCATTTTGGAGCTTTTATGAGTAAAATGTGCAGAGGGGGAAGATTTTTTTGACCAATTATTTCGGATGATTAGGTTTTGGCCCATTTTCGCGTTAAAGGGTCAATTTTTCAATAAAATATCTTTTAACAAAAAATGCTTAAATTATGGTACAAAACATGGATGCGAATTTTCAGATTTTTTTGAACACTTGAATTTTGGAAAAAAAATTGCCAAATGCAAAACCAAAAATTAACATTTTTTTTAAGTTATTCGTATTTTTTGGCAAATTCTAAGTAAGTTAAGTTCTACGAAATTTTTTCCTACGGTGCCTTGTTATGGATAGAATAATTGTTAAAGTATTAAATTTAATATTTTTTTTACCCACTTTTGCCGAAAACGGTTAACTTTTTAAAATTTCTAAAAGTTTAAAATATTTTTATTTTTTGACAAGGAATAAGATGCCCTTGTAAAAAAAAAGAAGAAAAAAAAACACCCAAATATTTTTCTTCGCATTTTTAGTTTTTTCGTACTCATCTTTGGCCAAAAAAGTGACCAAAACGCTTATAATTCACAAAAGTATAAAAATTCGCCATACGGCATAAGAAACTAGATTAGTTAGGAAAAAATTTAAACCCAAAATCATTAATTTATCTCAAAAATTTAAGTGTGCAGGGGGGTGGCTTTTCTGACAAAGAACGCCCCATATGTATAAGTAGTATTAGATATAAATAGATGCAAAAATTTCTATAATTTTTCCATAATACATTTACGATTTTAAGTTAATGAGTGATATATTCTCCACTTCTTCTATCTCTCTTATCTATCTTGGGAAAAAATTACAATTCCCAAATTCAAAACATTTGAAAACAAGTTGGCAATTATATTTTACTCAAGCTGAAAAACATTTTTTTTTTTTTTGTATAATGCCGAATTTTCACTAGGCATTAAATGACACAAATTTTAATGACAAAGTTGGGCGTTAAAAAGCACCTGTGTTATTACGTTAAGAAAAATTGTCATTAAATTCGTTTCCATATTGCATTTTTTAAATGGCACATATTTTTCGTCATTTCAATGCCTAGTGGCAATTCGTCATAACACTAGCAAATACCAGGAATATTTCGCTGCGCCTTAAATGTATTTTATGTTGTTAGTATCTCCTAAAACTCTTATGGCCTCATACATAAAAAAGTAAAACAGATTTCAAGGGATTTATGAAGAGAGATTTTCAAATTTCGATTTATGAAGTATTCTTTAGATTTTATGAATGTGGGTGTTACTTAGTATATTTTCGAAGGTGTTTGGAAAGTAAGTAAGTAAAGTATAGACTTTCTCCTGGACATGTAATTTATAACAATGTGTGACAATTTGATGACAATTCAAGCCAGCCCGGACTTTGCTAATATTTTCTGAAAGTATACATATCCAGTAGGGCTGTGCGATGATTCGAACACTTGAGCAAGTTGGTTGATCAGTTATTCGGTTAATCAATTACGAATCGAGTATTCAAGATTTGACCCTTAACTCAAGAAACCCCGCAAAAAGTAAATTTTGAAGTTAGAGGATTGCTATATTCTAGAAAACTAGGAAATCCAATTTGTTATTAAAAGGAGTAAAAAAATAAAAGTACTTTGAAGGCGCTATGAAGCACGCGGGATATTTCCTAGTTGAAGATATTTTTGTATCAAAGATTTCTCAAATACTTTCGTTTGATACCCATATTGCAACATTTAGCTGGTCTTTTCGATTTAACTGAGTTAAATTTTTCAAATACATACATAGGTGGCAACCCGCTTCAAAAATATTTTCGACAGTAAGCTTTCTTCGACCTCTTTACTTTGATACCCATATTACAATATTTAATTTATCTTATTTAAATTAAATTTAAATTTTCAAACAGTTGGCTACGCTCCAAAAAAAAATCGTAAACCTCTTTCTTTTGACAGCTTAAATTTACAAACAGGTGGCAACTCTATTTTTTCAATATTGTAAATTATACTTCCAGCAATGCATGGATAAAAACTGATGTGCGTACAAACATATAGACAGACAGACAAAAATCCCGAAAAACTTTTGGTTTGGCTTCTGTTGCTCTAATAAAGACTCCCATATTAAATTTTCTTTAATATCTATAATTTTGGTTTTTTACAGTTTTACTGTACATATGTATGGGTAGATTAGAGCATGATCACGATCACGCAAGAATATGAGCCAACAAGTCGGGGATACTCTATCTTTTGGTCGTATTTCCAACTTCTACTTTCTACCGGAACTGGGTTAAACTGACTAAATTTTTTTTTTAATGAGACATACACCTGTTTGCCTAAAATCTCGACACGACTAGTGTATTAAAACGGAAGTTGGCAGCACTGGATAGCTTTCGACGATTTTCGTCGTCTACTTATTTCATCACAACAGTAGGCCATGCCAATGTGGTCGAGTCGTGCAATTTAGTCTAATTTACGACTTACGCAATGAGGCTAAGCTATGTTTCAAAGCCAGGGCTTCGATCAATACAGAAAATATTCTTCTTTTTAGGCAACTATGTTTTAAAACACACGCTACTGTCTTTCCCATAAAAATCTGGGTTTGTTTAAACGTCAAGTGTAGCCAACGAAAATGCAGCTGCGACAGTGAAAATGCCACTTATATATATATATATATGAACAAGCCATTTCCTACTAGCCAATAGCCACTTGCCAGCAGCCAATAGTCGATGATGCCATAAATTTCGTACATAATCGCATTTCATAGCAAAGCAGCAGCTGCAACTGGGTAAAAGCAACAGTTGCTGACGTTCGCACACCATACAAATTGAATGAATAGATTTTCATTGCGTTGCTGCACTATGTAGTCTGGTTGTCCAGCAACGACAACACCAACAAAGGCAATTGTGCCCCAAGCTATGCGCCATGGCTACCATGTGCCATATGCTACAATGCACTTAACGTCATTTTATATCGTCATAGTTTTCTCTTTGTACCCCACTACCGCGCGGGCACTTGTGTATGTATAGTCTTTTCGCCAGTAAGGAAAATGAAATTAATTATTGGCTTGGCGTGTGTGCTCAACCAAAATGTGATTGGGGTGCGTCCACAGTGTGGCAAAAGCGACCACTTCAATGCCAATGTCAAAGGTCAAAAGATCAATTTTTATGCGTCTCCATGCTCCTTTCTTTTGCCCAACTTATTGAGTATTTGTTATAGCACTTCTTCCGGCGCTTTGATTGACTTACGCCTTGCCTACTCAGCGACTTATAGGACTCATTTATGTATATGTTTCTGCTTGCTGGCTTCGCCTTTATATTATCTAATAAATTTACGAGCAGCTAACTTTTATGACCGTATTTATGCACATGTATGGTCAAAAACATATATGTATAAATATGTCAGGACTACCTGTTTGTTTGTTAGCACGTGCCAATCGCCAACCCACGCTATTACTTAGTGTAAAAATATTTGCTTCAGTTCAAAATATTTATGGAATTAATCACGAATTTTCCTCTGCCACATTCTTATGTCTTAGACCACTTCGCCCCGGTTTTGCATCCCACTTTTTCGCTGTTTATTTTCAATTTCGATTCCCTGGCCCGCATAAACTTCATTTGTGCTTTCTTCCACCAGACAAACTCAGTTTTTTTAGCATGGCTTTGAAAAAAATTTCCTATAAAGGTTTCTTCAAATCGAACATATCGATGTTGGTATCTATAGCGAGTATGTATTTTCGGCGGCCTCTGTCTGAACCTGTTCTATATAGTTCATTCCATCAGCGCAAATTATCAAGAATTTCTTGTGAAATTTTGTGTTCGTTAGTTGCGTCCATTAGTGGCCGACCCGGTGACACTTCCAAATCGAATCTCCAATTCTTGGTGGTCAAATTCGAAACGACCTTTGGGATAAAAAATTACTTCGAAGTAACAGCCGATCGGTCGATTTGGCGCCAGCGGTGTCATTGGTCCATATTTTTTCGAAATTTATTCTTTAAATATTGTGAAAGTTTGCTT
>NW_016170657.1:0-8901 GCF_001687245.7 Rhagoletis zephyria
CACAAGTGCGCTCGGGTATAATAACGATTATTCTTGATCGAAAAAAAAATTAAAAAATTTATGATAAAATTTGATTGGAATGTATGTATATGAATCCAAGTATTATATTTTCTAGATCCCACTATAAGAATCATTTAGAATGTCTGCTTGTCCATTTTCAATACCAACCGTCCTACGCTCAAAAGAAGTACACGTACCAAGTTTCGTTAAGAATTCTTAATTTTTACTCGAGTTATCTTGTGCACAGATGGACGGACAGGCAGTCACTGCTTAATCTATATATTTTTTTCATTCTGAGCATTTATCCGTTATGTGAACAAAGTTATAATACCGCAGACATTTAAGAAATCAATGTTAATCGCCTTAAAATTTTTTTAACGACAAAATTTTAAACCAGCTGTTTACCAAATGCATACAAAGGCCGTTTGTCAGAGCCAAATTATAATGCAAATTTAAGCTTTAAATAACATTGTGGACACAATTACAAACACACACAAAGTATAGATGTAAGCAACACGGCGTATGCGTAATGTTTTCCTGTCAATGAGTTGCAGTAATCGCGCACTGTAGTATGTACTTGAATTTCTGTAGCGCTAAAACGGGACAAATAGAAAGGGTGACAGTCGCAATCTTCAGGGAAGCAATCAGGCGGACAGATGATGAAATTGAAACATCAACATTTCCGGTCAATGAGTATCAATGAAACCGCAGTGCCGCCATATGTATGTATATGTGTATGCATTTGCGTGATAAACGCTCAATTGCGTATACACAAAGAATCAACAGATACGCACACATGGCTGCATATGTATATGTATAAGCACACGTATGAGCATGAATATGTTTCCGCTTTATATACATATAATATACATACTAGTATATAGAAATGAGTCTGACTACAGGTCACAGTCCGCAGCTCAGAGCAGTAAATTGGAAAAATAAAATAAATTTTTACCTGAAAACAGCGTTTGTTTGTGATTGTAATGCAATGTAAATGCATGGCAAATACGTGTAGGTGGGTAAATTGCATTTTCATCGTTACGGGCGTTGCAAAGTATCGCGGCATGGCTGCGTTTGCTTTTTGTGGTTGTTGACAAATAGTGAAGGATTTACGTTCCAACAATTCAATTCGTTACATATAAATACCGTTTGTATTTGAATTTGTGGGCTCGAATGTGCGAAATATATACTTGTGTTTGGGTGTGGATATAAATCAAAATGGAAAAATTATTATGCGATAGTTGAAGATGATTGTAAATTGGGTAGAGCTGTCTTAAACTCCTATCGGGGAGAATGATTAATAGATTATAAGGCGACACCCGCAGTTCGTTATCTCGAAAACTGAGGAACTAGGTTACGTTCAAAGAGACAAACTTACAGACATAGAGACGAGCATGGCTATATCGACTCAGCTGATCCTTTTGGCATACTTTTTTATGGGACTATCTCTTCTTGTTCTGGTACTTACACACACCGGACCAAAGCTACAATAATATTTAAGGTTCATAATTAAAGGGGATATTCAAAAATGGGGAGTTGAAATCAAATTCGATTGCATATTTTTACCTCCTGAAGTGACCGTCTTCCTTACCAGTCAAGCATATGCGCAATTTTATAATGAAGTACCTATGTAAATATGTACATAATTGCACATTCCTGTGGGGAAAATCTCTAGTTCTGAACTGGTGCGCTTCTAGTACATTTAGATCCAGTACTGGTTCGCGGTAAATTTCTTTTGCCTGCAAACGACTGGCGAATTTAACATGGCGATTTCCTAGGAAGTATAAATTTTTCGATAGTTTCGAACTAGTTCTGAATTCTATAGTTCCGAACCAGTTCTAAAATCGACAGACGTATGAAAAAAGTATCATGATATTTCAATCTTTTCGGTTCTTCCGTGTGTGTGATTTTTAATTATTTGCAAAGAAACTTTGTTTTCCAATTTGAAATTAAACTTGTTTAAATGATTGTGAGAAATGTACGTTTACATACCTTTTGCTGTAGCTGAGTTTACAGAGGTGCTTGCTGTTGTTGGTTAGATTCCAGAAGGTTCCAAGATGTAAAAATGTTAACACAAATTTTTGTTTTGTATTACCAAGCTATGAAAAAGCATCTGGGCACTGCAGACTGGAAGCGTGTTTGAAGGAAATGCCACCAAACACGTATCAATGCAAAGTAAGAAAGCCCCCTGCTGCATCCCTTTTTCGATAGTTCCGAACCAGTTCTAAATTCGTCACATTAGAAATAGACTTCTAATGAAAAAAGTGAAATAAAATAGTTTTTTTTTTTAAGTACCACATTTCGCTAATTTTGAACTGGTGGGGATCTATTTACTATCGCACTGGTTCCTTTTGTGGTGATAAAGATCTTGTACGGAACTAGAAATTTTAAATGTATCTAACTGTAAGTTAACTTGAAGTTGATTAGGAAAGAACTAAAGGTCTGTATATTTTCTTTGAGGAAAGCTAACTATATTTCCATGGCGATGGCCGTGAAATAGTCAAGGGTGGTTACTAGGGTGGTCTAAAAATGCTTTTAATAATTTTCCTTTGCAGTCGAAAGTGCTTGTCCTGCAGTCCTGCATCTGGCCAATGTTAAACAATCTCACAGAATGTAACTCGACGTCTCTCCATTTTCAAGAAAACCAAATTAAGCATGGGCGCGAAAGGTTTAAACCAGTTAGGTACCATTCTAATGAAAGGTTAGCTAAAGATCCTGATCTTTTTACGGTCCAGATATTACCGTCAGATATTACTGGGTTTTGTCCGTAATTCAAATTTTTGAAGAAGGCACTTTTTCGATTATGTCTTTTAATTGTGAACAGATGTATTTGATTGGAAAATATTTTATAGCTAAAGTTTCACTTTTCTCGAAAAATAAAGAATGGTATCCAAAAAGCTTGTTGAAAATGCTTTTTATAATCTTAAAAATATTTTACGTAAATTGCCTTTAGCAAACTCCACAAAACTAAATACTCTCTTTCATACATTGGGCGCTTATTTATTACCTTAATGGAGAATGCTGGTCCAAGAGCCAACTAAATTATGTAAAACGACCCTCCCACAGCTCTGTGAAGAAGAAAATGAGTGTATTTTAGTATAAATGACTGTAAGTGGGAAAACAAATTTTCATATTTTGAATGTTTTTGAGATTTTGCGCGCAACTTCAATAAATTTGACGAACTTGTGGCAATAATATCACAATGGCACCAACAATAACTTTAACCAGAATCATTACAAGAACATTTTTTCCACGAGTGTTGCTATTTGTTCGGTTCCATGTAGAATTTAGTGCCACACAAATGGGGTGAATAGTGCACACCAAAGGCTAAGTCAGCGGAAAAGTCAAATAAAAAAAGATTGTATGAGTTACGAAACAATAAAAATATGTTTAGCAGAAAGGACGAAGCGTACGAGTTTTGGTATGTGTAGTGATCCGCCCAACTACTCCAGACATCGGACAGAGGGAGTAAAGATAAGTTAACGTAAAATATTAAAAGTGTTTAGTAAATTGTGTGATGATAACAGTAGCGCCTTTTATGCAATTGTTTTTTATTGAAGGTTTTTCTTGTGGGCCTTTTTTGTAGTATTTTGCTCAAGGAACAGCTCAGCATTTGTGAGTTGTTAGTCATAAAAATTGTACAAACAAAAACAATATGAACATAGTTAGCAGAGTAATAGTGGAAATGAGTTAGACTATTGAAAGGAAAAAGGACCGAGCGGGAGGGAGTGCATGCTTACAATATGGATAATGCCTGACAACACTTGTGCGCCTGAAAGTACATTTAAGTGGAAGACATTTGAAACTTCGGAGTGAGACAAACACTAGTTGTTGTTTTATAACGAAAGGCAGCTTNTGGAAAAAGGACCGAGCGGGAGGGAGTACTTTCTTACAATATGGATAATGCGTGACAACACTTGAGCGCCTGAAAGTAGATTTAAGTGAAAGGCCTTCGAAGCTTCGGAGTGAGAAAACACTAGTTGTTGTTTTATAACGAAAGGCAGCTTAAAAGGAATCAAGAACTAACTTTATTTTCACTCTTTACACAGCGTATAAATTATGGGTGCTGGTCGTGTATATTTTTTAATATTTGTCAAACACCGGCACACACACTTATATTTTACACAAAAATTTTAACTATTTTGCTGTTGTTTCTGCTATTTTCCATTTCGTTCAGTTAACAGCGTACAAAGTGGTTTGTTTACAAGCTAAAATGAGTGGGTCACAAGTGTTGCCACTACTACTGGCAAGGGTAGTGAGGTGGGGAACTGAAACGGGGCACAAGGGTGTCTGCAATCAGCTTACCGTGGCAGGATAAACCAGNCACAAGTGTTGCCACTACTACTGGCAAGGGTAGTGAGGTGGGGAACTGAAACGGGGCACAAGGGTGTCTGCAATCAGCTTACCGTGGCAGGATAAACCAGGCGGGTGTAAATATATGTTCAGCCTAAAATTTGTTCATATTTTTATTGCTGCGCACAACTCATGCCAGCATCGGAAAGGTCAGAGGAAAAAAGCCGGTTAGTGAAACAACTCGTACTAGCTGTCGGTCAGTCATTTCAACTTGTGTTAGTAATTTTTTTCACTTCATTCTGCTTTGTGGCCTTAGCACATGAACATGATACTCTTTGTTAGGGATTTTTTTTTACTATTTTAACAAATCCACATACATGTGCGACCATCGTAGATGTTTGATGGCATCAGTGATGCCAGATTGTGGGTAATTTCCCTATTTGAGGGATATTTTGCAACAAAAATTATTAAAAGGGAAAAAAGGGACATTTCAAACAAATAAGGGATTTTCTTTTGATGCAGTTATTGTTGCATAATTGATCCAAATTCAAGAATATTCGAAATTCTTACGTAATTAATCTTTCTGAAGATGTGATGTGGAGTGAAATGGTATATAATTGTTAAAAAGTATTTCGAAAATTTTCTTACGTTAACCAATTCAAGCGTTGAGTAAGAAAGAATCTTTTCAGTTGTAACTGGTGTTTCATGTAAAAAGCGGAACAAATTATCTGATGAAATGGTTAATAGCACATGAATGTGCTTCAATTTTAAAGTCACCAAAAAATTTGTTTAGGCCCTTAGTGAGTGAGCAAAAAAATGAAAGTGAAGCGGTCCGCCCCCGGCAGGCAATGGCAAACCTCCTATTCCTGCCATGAAAAACAGCTTCTCATAAAAATACACTCGCCATTCGGAGTCGGCGTAAAACTGTAGGTCCCTTTGTGTGACAACATCAAGGGGCACGCCACAAATTGGAGGAGAAGCACATATGTGTAAGCGCCAATTATTATTATTATTATTTTATATGAATTTTACTTCTTTACTACTGAAACCTGTATATGTTTAAATTCGTTCGGAATTTTGTGGGATAAATTTTTAAGCTGTGGATAATTGAGGGATTTTTTCCCCATTTTCGTGGGATTTTTAACAGAGAATGTCTGGCATCACTGGCTGGCATCGCAAAAATATGATACACATTTGTTGTTGCTTTAGTCCATGGCAGCCTTGGTACAATAGTCCTACTACTGCTTAGAAAGTCATAATTTTAGCTCAAACACCGCTTGACTCTGTCTCAGTTCCTGTGAAAGGATATGGCATGAAACTTGGTTTATACAGAGTCATTGTGCTTAAATATAACCAATAGCAGCAACTGGCGTCAGAAAAATTGGTGTGAAAGCTCTAAGCGACTAAAGAAAACAAAGCGAGCAAGCAATAAATCGAGTACGGTTGTTGGCGGCAAAACTAGAATTTGAAACAAGCGAACAGTACATGCACTGAAACTAAAGCTGTACGCATACATATGTACGTACATATGTGTACATACTTACACTGAACATAAAAATGAACTTGTTTTCACCCTTGTTAAATATTTTACACGCACTTATGAGCACATGCCGCAATAATGCATACATATCGATTGTCCTCTGCAATAACGACACAACTCCCTAGTTCACCTATTTAAGTTATACATCGGATTAGGTTGATAAATAACCATATTTTTCTGTCGAATATCGGCATATGTTTATTTGTTACCAGTCCGACATTGGGCGAAATTATGTCATTTGTTGGAAAATCGAGGTTGGAAACCCTTACCACTGGGCGGGTGGTTCTAGTGTTTATCGTGAATATTGGCATAAGTAAAAACTTTCCGATTGGTTAGTGATGCACGGGGCACGTTGTTGGGGTGTGAGTGATCACAAATAGGTAAAAACATAAATAAAATTTATGAAAAATTTGTGATAATGACTTTAATATAAATTTCTTTTTTTTGCAAATCTGCCCCTTATCCAAGGTAGAATGGTATTGAAAATGGGCGAAATTGGACTATAACTAGGCCCACTTCCCATATAACGGCATTTTCGAAAAATGCTAAAACTACGATATTTCAGTAAATATTGGCTCCAAATTGTGGAACATTAGTATGTGACGAAGAATTTTGGTACAAGATCACCAGCGCACGGCAGTGCGCGCGAGGGACGAAAGCAGCCAGCAACAGTAGCATGCTGAAATGACTCGCTTATATATACACGAGATTTGGAAGTTTTTATCCAGACGTCCAATCGACACGTTTGAGATATCGTTGGAAAGGACGATTAGCCGGACTCTTAAAAATTTGGCTAAAGTGTTGCGAAACAAAAAACATTTTTTGCTTTTGCCGGTTTAAGGGGGCATGTGGGTACACCCAACATATTTAGTGTTATTCTATAGGCCAATACCTTTCAAAAGATACCTTATATATTAAGTTGCGGCTACTAGCTGGAAAGATATCGAGCCCTAACCGCCAAAATGACGTAAGGGACATATTTTTCAAAATTTTATTTTTGACGCAGAAATGCATCTAGACGCTCTAGGAATATTTCTGCATCAAAAAGAAAATTTTGAAAAAATGTCGCTTACGTTATTTTGGCGGTTAGGGCTCGATATAGAGATAAATGTGTCTTGCTTCGTGTCTCCACTACGAGATTCTTTGCGATGTGTATAGCGTCTGTACCTATGTTCATTTAATCTTTTTCAAACTTTCAGGAATTAAAGTACAAAAAAAAACTAAGAAGGTTTTGTTCCAGGATGTTTTGATTCGTATGCCTTTGTGGGCGTGGCTGCTGCCTGAATTTCGAGAAAAGGCAATTTTTTAAATTACCACTAAGGCCGCACTACTCAGTCCATGTCATTGATGTGGGTATCAGTAGAAGGGTCTTCAAACAAGCTATCTACCGTTATCTTTTGTGCTTATAAAATATAAATATGTCATAACGTTATCGCCTCAAAACTAAAAATCGGGCTGCTGAAAATATACATTTCGGACATTTTCTCAAAAACTGGTCAGGCGATTTTATATTAGGTTTCCACAAATCTAGCCCAAAACCTTGGCTTTCATCTGGTATATAGTTTATGTCTGAGAAAACTCTTGTTGTGGAGATATTGCGATTCGAATTGAAAAAATGTCGCTCCAAAAAGGGTCAAATGGTTAAAAAATAACATATCCGTCTAATTTGGTTATTTTAAGATATAAAAATAATACAATTTTAGTATAACAATGTGCAAGTATTGCAAATCGTATTGGAATTATTTGCAGGTAATTTCTTCCAAACAAACAAGATATCGAACATACTTTGTACTTCATTCATTTTAACGGGGACACAATTACTTTTACCATACGGCGTATAGTGGCGATTAGTAAATATAATATGTAAATATTTAAAGAGTTCTAAATTTTTTACAACGAGCTGTCTAATTTTTTTTGTCTGCCAAAAATCAGGACATTTTTCGTTCCGACCGGGTGTTGTACCGGGACCGGGACATAGCTCTTAAATCCGGGACAGTCTCGCCGAAAACGGGACGGTTGGCAACCGTGGATAGAAGTAAAACTTCTTAAAAAGAGCACATGTGTGCGCCCCACACCCGGTAGAAATCTTAACAAAATAAACTTCGAGACAATCAGACGAATACAGTTGTTTATTGTATCTAAAGTTGGTACCAAGTTGATAAGTTTTTGTCATTTCTCATTCTTTTTTGCTTTATTCCGTATTCGAAAAATTATATGTTTCAATTTGATCGATTTGATTACACAATTTAGATTTAGATAATATTTTTAGCAATTTATTTGAGAAGAATAAAGAATTTAGATTATTGTTTGTATTTTCGTCGATTTTAGATTTGCTACCCCAAAATAATTGATATCAAATAAAACACCTCTTTGACGATATTGATACCTGCGCCGGGTATATAAAAATTCGGGTATATAAAAATTATTTACTTGTTTTAAATTAAAATAAGTATGTGTGTATGAAAAAGTATAAAATTGAGTGCTATTAGGTCTTCGAGTAAATACTCTAGATAGTCGCCCTATTTTTAAAAGTCACGTTCTCTTCTTAACGACAATAAATGCGCTTCTTATATAAAACTATTTATTATTGTGTAAACTACTTATCTACCTATTTAATTTATGTTTTATGTTAAGCAGTATTTTCTTTTAAAACAAGTCGTGAGCTTTTATAAAAAAAAAAAATCTGATCGCTTAGAACGTAATTAATTCACAAGTAATTTATGACCATCTGATTTATTTACATGGCTTTTTACTTTGAATAATCTATCGTCTTTACTCGCAACATGCTCATCAGTTGCTCAGATATGCACGTCTGAGAGTCGCTCTCAAATTCTGGCACGCTTTAGTATGTATTTTCAATTAATTGTAAAATGAAATTTAACAAAACTCAAATTTTGCTCTTTCGTATTGTTCACCCACTCTTTATTATTGTTACTTCTGCTTATTATACCCGAGCGCACTTGTGCACAAGGGTATATTAATTTTGTTCACATAACGGTTGTTTGTAACAGCCAAAACGAATCGAGATAGATATAGACAAATGTATACATAAATGATCAGGATGAAAA
>NW_016170657.1:8929-15513 GCF_001687245.7 Rhagoletis zephyria
ACGCTAATTTACTCAAAATTGATACACCCCGGCTTACCATCTAGCGGAAGGTTTCGGAAAGGTGAAAAAACATATATTTAATACTTGCGCCGGGTATTTAATGTTCGGCTCCGCCCGAACTTAGACTTTCTTACTTGTTTTTATATTGAATTGTCTGCGAAAATGTTGCGACGATAATCTTGTGCGTAATCACTTACCTATCAGACCTCTTTCTGCCTTTATCAGCAGCTTTTCAAGTTGTCCACTTGCACTAATTTAAATACTCAAACGCTAGAGTGACTCCATTGCCCCTCTTCCCGATTGCCCGGTGAATGATTGCTAGCGTGGCCTCCCGCTGTTCGGTCACATGGTAATTTTTAATTTATTTCTCTTGCAGGTACTTTCCCCAGGTCGCCAGCCAAGCAACCACTGGCTGCTTTGTCGATGAAAAGTTGCATAAATGTAAAAGCTGTTGTCTTTTTTTTGCTGCTAAAATGCTGCGCCATAATGTGCGTTGGATTGCCGGGCCTGGTTCTTGGGAACATTCAACGTGAGCTGCGTGGGTTGAAGCGGATTATGATATGCGCTTCGAGAATGTGTGCATGTGTAGATATATGTATGTTTATGGGAATGGATAAATGTATGTAAATAAATGATGCCAAGTCGTTGCAACAAAGATGTCAACAACAATAACAACAATAACAACAGCTAAATGCCATCAACAATTTTAAGCAACAGCAACAATGAAAGCAAAGAAGGGCCATAAAAAATCGGTGCGGCAATACATCTTACAAGCGCTAAGCAATGCATCACAACCTGCGCTGACAGGCGCGGAACTAGCCGCATTGTTGCTTACTAGGCGCATACATTTGTTTACACTACACATAGTTATGACCTGTTGCACAAGGGGGAAGAAAAGAATAGTGAGCGTGGCATGACATATGCTGCAGTGGCGGAACAATCTGTGCAGCAGCATTATAAGCAACAACAATAGCGAGATTTGGGTTTAGAATCGTGTTAGAATTGAAGTACAACATAGGCATAGGAGTTGCCAATGTGGAAAAATTAATACAACCAGCTAACCTGTGCAAAAAATGCCTAATGGAAGGTTGATTATTTTCTTCTTTCCTTCTTGCTTCAGGGTTTATCTCAAAAATTCCGTTTTAATAATTAATTTTGATTGGAAATTGAAGAAAACTGCTGAAGTTAAACTTTTAACTAAAATTTTTCTGATGAATAGAAAGAAAGCCATCTGATGAGACCCCTTTTTCTGATGATGACCACGTTATTGGGGAAGCTGCCTCTGCCCAGTTGGTTGATATCCTAGGTAAGATTGAGGCTGAAATCACTGACACCCAATAAATGAGCTGGACGGTGCAAGGAAGAACAACTATAGTACCATGCCAACTGTAGCTCCGTGTAAAGGACCGCAAATTCTGTGCAGGAGTGGAAAATTATATTTTAGAAATTGTACTTGATTTGTGGAAAAATTTACCTAAGACTAGTTAACGATGTATACCTAAAAAGTATATGCGCTTTTTTATATGTATACATTTTTGACAGTAGGAGAAGAACCTCCAAGTCAACTTTTGGACACACATTGAACAAATTTGGCAATAGCTCGAGACAAAGGCATGTTATCGAAAATGGTAATATCTTTTCTCCGAATTCAATGCCAAGGTGGGCAAGGAGGCCATACTGTCCGAAAATACAGCCACTACGACGAAACGTCCGATAACGGACTGAGGCCAATCGACTTCGCGGGGGCCCGGAGCCTGGTGATATGCAGTATTAGATTCCAGCATAAATCGATCCACTTGCCATCCAGTGATACCATCTACGGAGCCACTCTGGCTAAAATGTAACCGGAAAATTAGCCGACTTTCGAAAGATTTTAATACCCAGTTATTGAATTTTTTAGGGAACACTTTTTCACCCTATTGAGTGGTAACAGTAATGAAAGTTAGTGAAAAAGATGAACCCGAGCTCCCCGTCGATGGCGGCGAAAGCGATGTCCCCCCATCTAACTATGATGACGCGCGAGTGACAATTAATTAAAAGCTACAAAGCTGCTGGAGCTGACCTATTCAAGTACGGTGGCTATGAATGATAAAGTGCATACATCAAAATCTCATGTAAAATATGGTAAGATAAACGCATGCCCGACGACTGGAAATTAAGTCCACAAGAAAGGCGACAACGCAAACTACCGCGGGATCAGCTTTCAAAGCATAGGTACAAGGTCTTATCAAGTATATTGTGTGAAAGACTGAAACCCACCATCAGCGAACTGATTTGGCCTTATCAGTGTGGCCTTAGACCCGGAAAATTCAACAATGATAAAATACAAGATTGCGCCAGTCGAGTTGAGAGCAACTGGGTGTAGCGTCCCATTACACAGGTCAACAACGTTTTGTTCTAGGAAAGTGTAGGGTCATTTTCGAAGTAATTTTTTGCGTAGAATCCGAATCCGGGGTTTAAATTGCTCTATCACGTCAGAACTTTGAGATATCCTAACCTAAAAGTGCAAAAAACGCTGTTTTTGCCCATTTTTGAGGTTATGTAGCTACGCAGATTTTGCTCTTCATAAAAAAGTAAACGTGGTATTTTAAAGTATAAGTCTTCCTCTTAAATATCTTTATTTTTCACTGAGATATCGCATTTTGAAGTTTCCATGTTTGTGAATTTTTCGATATTCGAAAATCCATTGAGATAACATGAGACGTGATACGGTCGATTACATACTTACTTCAAAATGCGATATCTCAGTGAAAAATTAAGATATTTGAGCAAACTCAACGGCATTTGAAAGAGGAAGACTTATACTTTAAAATACCACGTCTACTTTTTTATAAGGAGAAAAATCTTCATAGCTACATAACCTCAAAAATAGGCAAAAACAACGTTTTTTGCACTTTTAGGTTAGGATATCTCAAAGTCCTGACGTGATAGAGCAATTTAAACCCCGGATTCGGATTCTACGCAAAAAATTACTTCGGAAATGACACTACACTTTTATAGAACATTCCGAACCCATTTTTTTGCAGACCTGTGTTATTATAAGAACCCATTTTTTTGCAGACCTGTGTTATTATAAGATTGGCAGTGTAAAAAAAATATTTTGAAGAAGAAGAGGAAGAGGCGAACAAAAGGTGCGAAAAAATGATATAAAACCTAGTTGAATTGTACCTATTGTTTAGCTTCCTAAATTTCAACGTACATTCGGTACAAGCACATTATTTTAGGTACATTTGGAATGTAGTAAAATATTTTTTCAAGTAAGTCTAAAGTTGTTATGGTACAGAAGGAAGTTGTAGTCCACCAATTATTCAAAACATGTGCACATAAAAATTCACTTCATAATTACTGTTTAGGTAATTCTATTAATCTTAGGTACATTTTTTCAGCAAACAGGTACAATATGAAAATTTAATATTCAAGACTGGTGCGAAAAAATAATAATGTGACGTCATCGAATCCACCCTTTCGCTGTAAATCGAGAAAGAGAGGATCAGCGGTCCGTGGAAGATTCCACCTTTGTTCGCGGCATCGTGTGCAAAATCTACTCTAGGCAACGTATACACAATACACCAAATCTTACGGCTGTCTAAAATGACGTTGAGCAATACCATTGGGAATGACCTTTTAAAAAAATAAACAAACCCATCCTATTCACTGAAGTGGTATTTTTTATTGTGGCTTAGGGTCCAGAAACCCAATATCTCAAGAAATATCGATTTTAGCGAATTAGTTTTGTAGAATTTTTTTTTTAGATAATTGAATTTCCTACAAGTATGTCATCTATATTTTTTCCGTAGCTCTTGTTATTTCTGAGATAGGAGCAAAAAACTAGAATTTCATGAAAAAATTTAGTGACCCGTACTACCTCGCTGGTGGGAGTTAGGGACACATATGTAGAACATTTAATTCTGAAGAAAACCCATCTCTGACCAAGATTACCCGTAAAATTCCTCTGAGAAGAGGACTTTTTAAGGAAAAAAACTCAAAGTTTACATGTACTCTAAATAGGAAATCTTTGCACGCCTTGGGCGAGTACTTAATATTAATATTCAAATTTTCAGGGAGTTTTTTAAGACATTAATTGGATTGTCCATTGTGTTACCACATTGCACAAGTCCAAAGAATTGAAGACAGTCTGTGATAGAACTTAAAGAAGCGCTCGGTGATCAATAAAAAGTTCCGCAGGCAGCTGAGATCCACTCCGGAGAGCTTTTCCTTCAACCTTAGTCATGCGAATGCCGGGCAGCTGAGATGATTCCGCCTCATCTTCCAAACAGCTGCGGCAGTAGGGATCTGTGATAATATTAAGTCGCACCGCATGAGTTCCTAAAGGACAAAGTCCGGTCAGTACAGTTTGGATAAGGATAACTAAGTTTAAAGAAAAAAAGTATTTTTTCAATTATTATTTTTTATATACATATGTAGATAATTAATAGAAGGGTATTCTAATTACCTATACAACGATTTTAATTATAATTACAGATAATTATATGTTAAAAATGGGTTAAGTATTTTATGAAATATAGGCACTTTAAAATTTGGAAAGTAACCCCCCCTCACCCACACCCCAGATGACAAATTTGTCGGTGCTTTTAAGCGGAAAATGCTTATGAGCAGATGCTTATATGGTGATTTGTTGTTTAAATAGAGCAAATTTTCTTTAAATTTTTCTAGAGCTTATAAGTAATTGAGAAATACTGTATATTGGTTTTTTATTAAGTTTAGTTGGCCACTCTAGCAGCGTCAGCAACAGAAGTTGGATGAGGAATTATGCGTGCTATGATAATAATTTTTCATAGGCCAAAGCCAAGTGGAGGACCTAGTAGACAAGCGTGTGTACACACATTGGTAAGGATAAATATACACGTATTGCTACATACACCCAAATGAATGTAGAAATGTGCACGCGATAGAGCTAATGGCTGCTGACACAATGCGACATAATGAAGAAAAATCTTTGCTATTTACATACATGGCGATGTTGTGGAGCGCGTTATCGAGCTGCTTTTGCAACTTTGTACATGTATGTCTACATATGTGGAGCAGACAAGAACTGCATGCGCTAGCGTGTTAAAATGCAAGCATATGTAGCACTACATAGTTGACAAACGTATTCGCCAAATGCAATACCACGTATAAGATAGTCCGAAAATTTCGCAAAAGAGCGAAGAAACTTCTTTTCTTGAAAAAGTTTGAATGGTTTGCCAACTAAACTTACTAAATATGAGCTTCTACTACAATTATTTACTATTCACTTGTGTGAATAAATTTTTATCCATGCCTCCTCATACGTGGTATTACATTTGGCGGATACGAGGTATAAGTTAATTTGTAGCTCGTGTTTGAAATTAATAAAAATTATTTTTATATTCATGTATTTTTAATTGTTACCACACATTTCAAATCAAAATAGCGTGCCTGCTTTTGCTATGGATAATTACCACACATTTTGAATAGTTTTATTTTTAGTACATATTTAGATTTATTTATATTTTTATTGCTGTTTTCTGTTTTGTGCGATATTTTTTACTGCTCGTATTTTTCGATTTTTTAGCTCTTTCGTGAATGTTTGTTTTCGTTTGTGTGCGGCTACAGGTTGTCAACGTGCCGCCAATGTGCGGCTTAAGTGCCCCATCAACAATGCGGCGTGTACGCATCATTCATCGCCGCGCCGGTCATTGAGCGAGTGCGACTACTGGCCGCTCGCAGCTAACAGCAGCAGTTGACAGTCAACAACAAAAACTGCTTGTCGCACTACCGCCTGCTGGCGGCCTGCTTGAGTGCTACTTGTTTCCTGCTGCCAACTGTGTGCGTCGTCCACAAATGTACAAACATACTTGTGCACATAAATCGGCGTGTTCTGAGCCATACGCTTCGGCGATTGGCTGTCATGCGTGCCGCATTTACTTTACGAGTTGCCAACAAATCAATTTCCATGGATTTCTTTTCATTTACATTTTACTCGTTTTATTGCTTCCTTAAGCCCTTTCCGTGGTTCCTTTTGAAATCTTCTTTATTCATAAGTGAGCATACATATGTACATATCTACACATATCTATGAATGTCAATATATTGGAAAAGAACACTTGCGAAAAGATATTTTCATTTAAAGGCAGAACTTAAAACAAAGTACACTGAGAAAACAGTAGGCTGAATATATTTCTCTCAACGAAAGATTTGATAGCTATAACCAAATAATGTAACTACAGTATTCCCCGTTTAATTGTCCCCCGTTTAATTGATATTACCGCTTATCTAAATTACCATATCGGTAAAAAAAAAATATTGCATAAAAAGTCGATGTAAATTTTCCCGCATAATTGAACCCGGTTAGTTGGTTTCCCCGTATAATTGGTTAAAAACGTGTGACATTGATAAGAGATATACATTAAATTCTCCCCGGTTAATTGTTCCTTACGTTTATTTTATAACAATTATCTCTAAAAATGTGAGAACAAATGTACTTGCTTACGTATGGACAATAATAAATATAAATTGCTTTTATTCCTTATATTTTTTCGGTTAAAGTTTAAACTATGTATATTAGACTGCATCACTCCCCATACAAAAAAAAATCGGTACTA
>NW_016170658.1:0-15510 GCF_001687245.7 Rhagoletis zephyria
AATGGAATAACAAATTTTATACATAAACTTTCATCAGCGTCAACGTCATTGCTGCATTGCTGCATTGCCGTTATGTAGGAGCAACATTACACAGAGAAATTTTCGTTTTCAAATTTTGTGTGGAACCTTTTTAATTTTAAAAATGTTTCGACGCAGGTTTTGCCCCTACAATGTTCATTTAGGTTTCGAGAACGAAAATTTTCAATTCAACTTCTAAAATCTACATTTTTGTTTTTGACACGCACATTTTCAAATCGTTTTTAAAAACAGATCATTTGGTAATTGAAAATGCCCATGTTCAAATAAAATTCTAATATTTTTTTTCTTTTTTTAATTAGGCGTTTTCAAATTGATATTAAAATATTATTTTTACTAAATCACAAACAGTCATTTGGTATATAAATTGTCAACATTTTATAAATAAGTTACAAAAATTAATTAATAAAAAGATGTTTTACATACATATATTACATATATAAATATATACAGATTGTCTTTTCTTTCTTTCTTCTTATTTAGGTGGTTAGAATGGCGATATTATACTTCAGCGCCTTTTCTGAAGAATTAAATGATATTGAAGCTTGAAGTAACTTTTTTTCTACACACAAATTTTTCGACAAATGAGGCATACAAATGAAATGTTTTTAATGATAAGTAGCTTTTTAAATTCTAAATCAAAACGTTTTAGTTTTAAATATCTTTCATACTTAATTGACTGAAAATAAATTTAATTTTTATTTTTAAAATGTCTTTTTTATTTTACTTGTTGAAGATTTTGTTCGCAGGCACAATATTCAAAAATGTTTCATTTTGGTTTTGAAAATACGCATTTTCGGCGTTATTTTTCCATTTCGTTTGTATTCCTAAGTCGAAAATTAAATATATCATAATACGTTTTTGTTTTGCGAATATTTCGTTTTAGAGTCGTAAATACAAGTACTGTATTTTTATTTTGTATGAAGTAAAGCGTTATCAACAAATTTTGTTTAACAATTTTTTTTTAAAACTTGCGTTTTACCCCTTTATTTTTTTCAGTGTACGACTAGAAATAAAATGTAGGCAGCTTCTTACTTGCATAGGTATATGTATAGTACGTACATATGTATGCAATGTGCAACTCCATTATGTGTACCAGCACGTATTCTAGAAAAGTATATCAACTCAAAATTTGACATTTTCGATATTATATAATTAACCAAAAATCCAGCAAAAAGTGATGTTACATCTTTTCGTTGTTTGTTGCAAATATCCACGCCAAAGTCTCCGTCCGTCGTTCTTTTAATACATATGTAGGTATTTAGGAATTTTATATCTCCTGAAAAATGGAAATTTTATAGTTAATGTAATTTGCTTGTGAATATGTTAGTGTGAATGTATAAGGCAAGAACTTGCTGGGAAGTTTTTCAACATTTTACAAATAACTAAGGCACAAGCTGTGCCAATCGAAAGGGGAATAGCTAAACAGTGCTAAAATGTATCTTCCCTATTTATATTATCGCCACTGTATCTACAGCTGATGTTTTACATATACATTAATTTTTTTATAATTTCACTAAGTTGGCTAGGTTCATGGCTCCCTTAAATCTATGTTCTTTTTGATAACAAAAATGCTGCCACGTTTGTACGAAAAACTGTTTTTTGGGCCAGAGTACAGGGAGACTCTTATTAAATTAATAAAGAAAACATTGAAAATCGGGATTTAGTCGGTACAAAAATGAAAAACCGGGACACTTATACGTCCCTTGCTTAGAAAAAAATAAATAAATAAAAAATAACGGTACAGCTTTCTCGGTTTAAACCGCGTATCAAGATAATGCAAAACCGCGTATATGAGGTTATATAAATTATTTTCTAGAGCGTAAAAACACTAATATTTCAAAATTGTTCTCTTTTTTATGAAGCAATCGTATTTCTGGCTAGTATATTTCAGGACGAATAGATAAGGATTCAGCCAAGAGCTTGTGTAAACGAATTGAATTTTTGGCAACAAATGTAAGTTACGCGGTTTTTGCAGAATAACGATATGCACTGTCCGTCTCCATTGGCTCCCACCATGACGAACATGAGAAATAGGCAACAATCGGTGATGACATATCGGCAACATCATGTCCTTCATGCCATTTTAGGAATATGTTAAGAAAACGACTCATTCAGGCAATAAATATGTAGTAAAACAAGTCGATGCCTTCAGCTTACGTTTTAGAGCAACTGGTAACAAGAAATCGATACGATGGCGATATTACCGGTAAATTTGTTGCCGAGGGCAACACACGTTTTCATATTGCCAGCAACAAAAATTTTCTGGTGTGAAGTCATTCATAAATATACACATATCGAACATCATATTCAAAATTTGGCACTTTTGAAATTGTGCACTAAAAATGTACACAGAGCCGAAATTTTAATTTCCAAGACAAATGATGTCGGAAGAAGCGGTGGAAGCGAGTAAAGAGGATTTTCGCAATTTCCGACTGAAGCATACGCGTAAAACTTTGTCGAAAAACCCTCCCGTTTTCCAAATAAAAATATAGATTTTAAAGGCGGTGCAGGCAATACCATTACCCTTGTTGGGAGACGAATTCGTCCCCACCGAATTGAAAATCCCACCCAGAGCGGAGCGACCTTCCAACGCTCGATTTTTTTAATTTAATTTTTTTTTGTTTGTTGTGTTTTTATTTTTCATTTTCACCACAAATCATATTCCAAATTGTAATCAGTTAGTGAAGCCATGATTAGTGCCGTTCAGGTTGAAGGCCGTGAAGGCCGCATGCCATTTAGTGTTACCCAGGGTGAACCGCGACCTGCAGTGTCGACCTTCTCTCGACATTTTAATAGACCACAATTCATTTTTTTCACGCAGATAACAAAAATACTCGATAAGTACAAAAACTGAAACACATTTCATAAAAACGGATAAGGCGGTTAAGCTACATATTTACTCTATCAAAAAGGCTTGTAAACCGAGTAAGAACAAATAAAGAAGTATAAGTTAGGGCGAAACCGAATTTTATATACCCGGCGCAGGTATCAACTATTGTCGTACCAACTTTCTTTAAACTACCTAAAATTCTATAGCAGTACTATTTATTGTTAAGAGATTGTTGTAAGTAGCAACTTGGACCTCAGTTATTGAAATAAAGGAGTTTTCGTATATCCTAAAATTACCGTTATACGGGAAACGCGTGCAATTTTAGTCCGATTTTAATAATTTTCAACGAATTGCTTTTTCGTAGCAAGATTATTAAATTCAACAAGTTTGGTTAAAATTGATAAATCAGTTACCGAGATACACATTTGTGGTAATAAGTGGGCGGCGCCATGCCCAAAATCCAAAAATTTATAATAGTCTAATTTTTTGATCAGTGGTCATTTCAATAATTGATTTTGAGTCAATTAGCTTCAGTAGTTACCGACTTATCGTAGTTTTCGTGTTACTATAAATTACCGTTATATGGAAGGTGGGCGTGGCTATTGCCCGATTTCAATGATTTTCAGCAAATTTCTTAGCTGGATTCTAAGCAAGACTCGTACTGAGTTTAGTAAGGATTGGTGAAGCGGCTGCTAAGATACAGTATTTCATAAGTGGGCGGGGTCACGCCCCTTTTCCAAAAATTTCATAACAATATTATTTTGTACCAAAATTCTACTTCACATACTAATTTTAAACAATTTTGATCAAATATTTACTGAAAAATCATAGTTTTTGCATTTTTCGAAAATACCGTTATATGAGAAGGAGGCGTGGTTACTCTCCGATAAAGGCAATTAGATAAATGACAATCTATATACCAAATTTCGTTGAGATATCTCAATTTTTGTTCGAGTTATCGTGTACACGGACAGACGGGTGGACGGACAGACGGGCGGAGGGACATTTGTCTATATCCATCTCGATTCCTTTAGGCTGCTACAAACAACCGTTATGCGAACAAAGTTATAATACCCTTGTGCACAAGTGCGCTCGGGTATAAAAAATACACAAATACAATAACAACAATTGTATGCCTGTTGCCTAGCGGGCCTATCGATAGAAGCTCAAACGAACATCTTCTGCTCCTCTTAACAAACGAATAGTTCGGAAAGTTGTGGTTGCTCCCAGCTATTGGGGTTTTAATTATTGTGCGAATTTTACAAACAAATAGTATACCACTCTACATAAATACCAACAAAAGATGTCCACATTTATTAACAATCACGAAGATTTGCCTGATTTGAGTACAAATAAGTAAGTAACTTGAAAATCTTTGAAGAACTGAATAACTTTTGCAAATCACACAATCTTCTTTTTATTCTTTTGCGGCTTCAGGCGCTTTCGACTAAAAAAGTTTATTATTGATTATTTAAGCCAAACGAAAACAGCTGTAGGCAGTTAAACAAGCAAAGCAACTATGTACATACATACATACGTATTTTCAACGAGCAAAAGTAGTTTAGAATTTTGCTATTTATTGCTGAAAATTGACTAAAAGCCAAAAATACATATATCAATTAATTAAGAATTTAAAATATTTTATGCGGTCAATGCCATTTAGTTAATTAGACTCAACCCACACACACACACGCAAACGCAGACGAAGGTAATTTTTCAATATGTACTGTTTTTCCGCTGCGGCAAATGCGCTGAAATTAAATTCTCGCTTATACGGGTAAATTTAATACAGAATTGAAAATTCACAAATTTAATTCATTTGCCTGTGTAGAGTCGCTGCTTTAAATGACAACAGTTTAAATTGCAGATTTATTTGCAAATGGAATCGCATAAAACGAAATGAGAAAATACCATCGGCAACCGATGGCTACCAGTTACGTTCGTACATATGTATGTATGTATGTACATAGCTGCCAGCTACCAGCTACAAACGCAAACAACAACCGAATCAACAACAGCAGCAACAACCGAAAACCGTTGCATTCAAAAGGTAAATCATGATTTTAATGACGCAATTAGAGCGTAAAATTGTTGTACAAACAAAGCATTAGCAGCAGCAGCAGCATCGGCGTCGCCGTCGCCGTTAACGACAGCGGCCAACAGCCAACAATTTGCTAACAACAAAAATACTGAGAGCATAATTTAAATAATTTCTGTAAATTAAAGCAGCCCAAAAAAAAAAGTAAATCGCTCAAAGCCAAATTTCGTGAACTCGACCACCACCAGGTCGCTAGGGTGGCATAACCGCGTAGGTGCTGGTTGTTGTTGTTGTGCTGGTGATGCTAGCAAACGAAACCAAATTCCAGCGAAAGGGGTTTGGGTGTCAATTGTTGCAAATAGCAACAATAAAATATTCGAATGTTGGTAACTTTTTAAGTGTTGCGTTGATTGCAGAGGCAGCGTGCGGATATGCCATGGAATGGGAGTGGGGGTGGGGGTGGTAGTGAAATAGGAATTGGAATTTGTAGTGGCAGTAAATGTAAGTAGTTGTGGATGTGTGGATGCGGCAATGAGCGTGATGAAACAACAGCAGACGTAGGGATGTCGGTAAAACATCGATGCATCGAAAATTTTCCACTCGATGCATCGATTTTTTTTTTTTAACTGACATCTCTAGTATATTGAACCGTCATTCCTGTTTTTCAATTGTACAAAAAAGAGAAGTGACTTTGGCCAGTAAATTGAAATGGCTCCAAAAGGTTAAGCTAGATAGATAATTATCTCAGTTGCAACACTCAGAGAATGCCCCTATTTTGTTGTGAAACATTATCTGAAAAATCCTATTCAAATCGATGTATCGATGTATGCCCTTCGGTGCATCGAAAAATATCGATGTACATTTCGATGCATCGAATCAAAGAAAAATATCGATGTCTTTTTTCCACTGACATCCCTAAGCAGACGGTGTGGGTGTAGCAGATTGTTTGTTGTGGATGATGTCGAAATTAAATTACGCGGGAGTTGCTTCCACTTTCAATTTATGTACAAAACAATGAAATATAAAATATTTGCTGAGCAATTGTGTTTACGTACACCCATACATATGGAATTTTGTTTCCTTTGTATATAAGCACATACGTATATATGTACATATGTATGTATATGGGTGTATGTTTCCGATAAATCGTTGTGCCACATTGTCTCGCACTTTTCGGAGATTTATTTGTTTCGGTTTTATTGGATTTTTGTGTCGGTTTCATTGTTTTTTTTTTTGTTTTTTTGTTGGCCACTTTGAGACAAAGAGCTGCACAAGTTGCACAAGCTATGCGCTGGCCACCGGCAAATGGTGGCATTCGAACATATCAAATATAAAATTCAGGCTGAGTGGCCGAAAAGTGCACTTAAACCTACGTACTTATGTTCATATGTATACATACATACAAATACAAGTAGATACAATGTAGGTGCGCGGTCAGTGGGATTATATTCGTAAGTGTATTGTGGGTGCTTATAGTTAAGGTGACCAGAATTTCTTAACAAATTCTCCGCATTGAAAACACAACAATTTTTTTTTTTATATTTATTTTAACACATAAATAACGAGTAAATTAACAATTCTAAGTTTCTCTTAACACAATTCGAAGAAGTTAATAGTACACTGCATTGCATAATTATAAGACCGCCACATATTAACAAGATTTGACTATTTAGTTTTAAATTATTTAATTGTAATTGTATTACTTGTACAAAAAATTGATTTTGTTCTTCGTCTTTCGTCAAAGTTCGACGCTATGCCTCGTTCAGTGCTATCATTAACATATTTAATACTCTTAATCGTTTCTAAAACAACCAACGTCAGGGACATTTTTTAGAGAATTTAATGTCCTACAATAATATTCCTAGAAAAACCTTGTGTGCCTTTTTTATAACCGCTTTAACGGTTCAAAAGTTCTAACATTTTTAATGAAAACAAATTTTTATACATACATACATGCTATTTATATAGAAAATTTCAAATGCCCACCGAGACCTTTTAAAATTGAAATAAAAAATTTTTCAAAAGGGAGATTTTCTTTCTCATTAAATAAGTAATTTTAAGGCCATAAATTCGCTGGATTAGTTATTTTGGATCACGCTAATATATATTTACAAGAATTACTCGTTTAAAGTAATAAGAGTAAGTGCCAAATTTTACGGAAAACACGAAGGGTAATTGGATTGCGAATTACGAATGAGAAAGCGAACTACGTAATTTGAATGCCGTGGGAAAGCCGTATTAAATATTATTTATTAGGGCTAAAAAACGTTTACATCATTCAAATTTTAGAGGCGGTTAGTTGAATAAAAATATTACATAATTTAACTGAAAGTTGAACAATGTAAATTCCTTTGAAATGTAATGATTGTGTCCGATTAGGAAACAATAATATGCTGAACGAAATTTTTTGAAAATTATATAAAACATGAAAAGGAGGACGTTTTTGCTCAAAAGGAGGACAGAGAAGCACAATATTTTTGAGGAGGACAAATTACGTTTTAGGAGAACAATCTTCCTCAGAGGAGGACGGTTGGTCAGCTTATTATAGTGCACTTAAATACATTTGTTCTATATGAACATACACGGATAAAAATTCATGCATGCAATCTCGAGTAGTCATACAAATGTGTTAAGTTGAGCCAATTTGTAGTTATATTTCAGAAATATGGCTTTTTTTATTGTGCTTTTACTGGTACTAAATGTAAGCCGTAAGCGTAGGTGTCCGCCGAATGCCGTTTCATACATAGATACATGTATGTCTATTATGGTGATACTACTACAATCGAAGAATCACATATAAATTTTGATCTCGTGAGTACATATGTATATATTTCCGCCACTTTTGATGAGCTTTTGACCCACAGTGCAATGCTTGGAGTCGAACATTTTTGATTTGGATTTGGGTGAAATTTGTTTAAATTTTGTAATACATATTAAATAAAATAACTAGTTAATAAATACTTCGCAAAACAAATTTTTTAAGTTTCTGGTCGAGCTTTACCTCCCCACCATAGCTGAGAATCTGTTTGTCTGCCTATGGTGCCCGCTATTAGATAGAACCTTTTCTATCAGCTTCGGATGTTGCAGTGGCGAGGAACTCAGCGCTTAGCATCAAATTAAGTTCGGTTCAAGGAGAACAGTTATTTAAAGTTCTAAAGTTACATAAGTGACCGGTAACTTTGTTAAACTAAAATTTATCTCGATCATTAGGGGGAACATGAAAATCCAAAAATTATTTGTTTTACAACGAAAGCACCAAATAACCAAATAAACTGTTCTTCTATCGCCTTAAAAACTGTATTAAGCACCTTATTAATTCAAACTGGAAACAGTTCTGGAGTAGTGATTTTCGTTCAATATATGCAAAAACAATTTAAATTTAAAAAATTTAAGTTCAAATATTTATACCGTGAAAAGACCTTTTTAGGGGTCTAAGGAATCTAAAGGATTTAAGTGTACTTGAAGCCAACCTCGGTTATGACGTCTTTTTCGTAAATTCAAACAAAATTTTATTGGGTTTTGGACTCTCCTAACCATTATTTTGGACACTTTAGGTCCGAATTTTTACAGTTTATCATTATTTTGACCATTTAAGATTCTACCAAAACTTATTTACAACACGACATCACTACTCGTGTAAATATTTTTCCGGATGTCAAAGTTCTTATAATTGCATTTTTGCAACGACTGAACTTGATCTTAACATTTTTCGAAAACATGTTTAAATTTTCAATTTCCACTTGACCATTCTTGTCCAAAGTTTTTACTGCAGCACAAATAGCGGGTAAGTTTTCATTAAAAGTGCATTTGTGCTATAGTTATGGAACGAAAATCACTACATCAGAGTATATGTATATAATAATAGCATTCTCTTAATCGGGGCTGAATCGGTTTGAAAATGATTAGAAGAGGGTGGAAGATGTATAATTGTATAGGGCTTTCAGTTTTTATACCCGAGCGCACTTGTGCACAAGGGTATTATAACTTTGTTCACATAACGGTTGTTTGTAACAGGCAAAACGAATCGAGATAGATATAGACAAATGTATACATAAATGATCAGAATNTACCAAGAAATACGCTTATGATACAATTTTGGAAAATGGGCGTGGCACCGCCCACTTATGATCACATATATGTATCTCGCTAACCGTTCGAGCAATTTGAACCAAACTCGGTATGGTTATTGTGCTTGCCACATAAAAGCAAAGCGTTGAAAATTATTGAAATCGGACTTAAATTACGACCGCTTTTCATATAACGGTATATTTCAGAAATGCTTGAAACTGCAATATTTCGAAATTTAAGGACGCTAATTTACTTAAAATTTATACACCCCGGCTTATCGTGTAGCGGTAGCTTTCGGAAAGGTAGAAAACATATATTTAATAATTGCGCCGGGTATTTAATGTTCGGCTCCGCCCGAACTTAGATTTTCTTACTTGTTTTTTTTACGATTCAACGACAGCTTAGTCGGTGTGCTATAGTTACGAAACGTAGTATATTTATGCATGTGAAACAGTTTATTTTTTATTTTTTGCTACACCATAATATGTAAAATATTTAAAACGAAGTCATGTAAATATTTACCTAGATATTTTATTTAAAATTATACAATTCGCCATCAGTGTACCAGACAAGCTGTCAGTCATCGTTGCACCCACACTTATCGTTGTTGTTTATTTTGCAAAACAAAGCCGTTAGGCAATATGCAAAGTTAAAAAGAAAAAAATTTGTACCAAATAATTGTTGCCAGGTTTCGTCAGAAAATAACTTTATACTTCTGCAGACACATACATACATACATATGTATATTATCGCACATAAATTTATAAACCGTCTATTTTTATTGTTTAAAGATGCTTTGTGCGGTTTTACAGCTTAACGATGACTCACAAATTTGACTTCTTGGCTTTCGTTTGTGAGAGTATATTTGCATTTTTTTATGTACTTTATCTCAATTTTTTTTTCGTAGTTGCCTTATTTGGCTGCTTGACGTTGTTAAACGTGCTTTGAGCATACATACATACATACATACATACATACATCCCCATGTACATATGTACATATGCAAAAAATTTACAAAAATACCTCATTTCTGTATTTACTTTTTTAAAAGAAACTTTAGACATGGTAACCGGTTAAATGTTGCTAATTAACTTTGCCGCAAATGGCTAAAGAAGGCGTTAATATTCGCGGATTTTGGTTTTCCGTTAATTTGTTTCATACATACTTAAGGAGAACGTGTGCAAATTAAATACGTATTTATATAGGTAAAACTGTTTTAACAAAATTTGTTAATCATAATTCATTTATTCACTTAGAAAACGTAGATGAGTTTTAAGAGTTCTTTCCTTCGGAAATACATACTTATAGTACACACATTCATTTAAATATGTACATTAGGGTGACCCTTAGCCATATGGAACAATTTTAATTTAAAATTTTTGTTAAGTCACACGCCCCAAATTGGTGAATTTTTTTCCATTAAAAATAAATTCGGCAATTTTTTTTTGTATGGAAAAAATGCGTCATGAAGTCAGAAGAAAAATGGTTAAAAATCAACGCGATCTGTTAGCAACTTAAGACTTGCACATTATTGCCCTGAAATAATTAATGGGCTATTAAACTGCATACTCAAAAGAATTCAAAAAAATCTGAATAAAAAGTTGAAAATCTAGCTGGAACTTTGCAGATTTTTCATAATTTTTGCACAAAGTTAGCTGATCACAAGTGTACATGCATACATATGTGCATGTCATTTATCATACCCCTTGCCTAGGAGCTATGCATAAAAAGAGTTTTTTAATTTTTATAAATTATATTTTTCATTGTGTTTATTCATTATTTATTAATTTTTTAGCTTAATACTATTTGTTAATCTGTGTTTTCTCGTCTTAGTTTCATTCCTAATTACGTGTAATCATATTTACGGCCAGTGTTGCCATTTCAGTTACAAAGGGACTAAATTTGATAATCGTTTACTCCTGTTTTGCTACAGAAATTGAATTTTGCTTGATGATTTATTTCTTAAAATCAATCTTGTTTGGACAGTACTACTAATATACGAAATAATTTTGTGCCAGGCCTTTTCCCTGACTATTCAATTCGCGGTCTCAGATTTTGTAGTTGTAATATTTAGATAGACAGTACCGACAAATTCATTTTTGTAAATGATCATTTCGTTTTCTTTCGCAGAAATGCTGCGAAATATTGGCCTATTTTAGGATAAAATTTAAGACTTTAAAGCTCTGTAGGATATAAAATGAAAAAAAAATAATAATAGTTTTTCTGGTCAAAAATATGGTTTTTCAAAATTGTAGGCATATCCAATAACAAATCTTCACGTCACTCAAACATTTGCAACGGTAACACTTTGACGGCACAGTAGTGCTAGAGAACGAAGTAATTACAGCAAATGATTTAATTAATTAATTTTATTTCTTCTGACATTTGCCCTGGTTAAAACTTTGTTTATTAATTTACACAAAAAATACTAACTAGATTATGGAATTAATATCTTTGATAAAAATTTTTTTTTTACTTAACTTTCGTACGTGCTCAAAATAGGTGAAAAATAGAATTAATCCATTCGCCTATAAGTACTTATGTAACGGGTGATTTTTTTGAGGTTAGGATTTTCATGCATTAGTATTTGACAGATCACGTGGGATTTCAGACATGGTGTCAAAGAGAAAGATGCTCAGTATGCTTTGACATTTCATCATGAATAGACTTACTAACGAGCAACGCTTGCAAATCATTGAATTTTATTACCAAAATCAGTGTTCGGTTCGCTTTACGTCCGATTTATGGTCTACATAATCGACCAAGTGAGCAAACAATTAATGCGATTGTGACCAAGTTTCGCACTCAGTTTACTTTATTGGACATTAAACCAACCACACGAATGCGTACAGTGCGTACAGAAGAGAATATTGCGTCTGTTTCTGAGAGTGTTGCTGAAGACCGTGAAATGTCGATTCGTCGCCGTTCGCAGCAATTGGGTTTGCGAAACACATTTCGAACCGAACACTGATTTTGGTAATAAAATTCAATGATTTGCAAGCGTTGCTCGTTAGTAAGTCTATTCATGATGAAATGTCAAAGCATACTGAGCATCTTTCTCTTTGACACCATGTCTGAAATCCCACGTGATCTGTCAAATACTAATGCATGAAAATCCTAACCTCAAAAAAATCACCCGTTACATATCTATGTATGTGTACATACATACACATGCGTGCATCTACGTGAAATTATGTAATTTAAGTAGTTAAACCACAAATTGTAAATGAAATTATGCAATTAGCGTGAGGATAATTGAATGAGTCATGTTGGGCCAGTTGGCTGTTTCGGCTGGCAGAATATAACACACGGGCGGACACAGAATTGAGGCAGAGGCGTGACTGGCATTTGCAATGGGAGTTGAATTTGACAACTAATGTATCGAGCCGTTCAGAAGACGCGTTAACTGATAACTGATTTTTTTTAGCATACATATCGTCGTTTAGTGTACAAAACCGCTTATCAACAAAATGTCAAACCGCGTATCAAGATAATACAAAACCACATTTTTGGCCAGTATATTTCAGGACGAATGGATGAGGATTTAGCCAAGAACTTGTGTGGGCAAATGCAATTTTTGGCAGCAAATGTCAGTTACGCGGTTTTCCAGAATGACCATACGCGGTATGGATATATGTATGATGAAACAAATGGGCTTCATTGGTATACTGATGGACCTAAGTATTTACTTATGGACAATTTTAAAAATAAGATTTTTCAATGAGACTGCTCGTAAAAGTGTAATGTTTGTGGGCAAAATGTCTAACGTGACTGAGGATCGTTTTGAATTAACGGCCGTAGTCTTTGAGGCTTGCATTATGTCAAAATGATGTGTTTGTTGTAATTCATCCTGTCATTTACCACCATTAGGCGTAGGCCAATTCATGAAATTATTTCATGCGTTTGACGGAGAGTTGGACTACGCATAAACGTGATAATTGTGCGTATAATTTCTAAGGTAATTTAAATTTTATATTTTTTCTTTCTACTACATGAATATACAAATATATATTATATGTATATAAATTCGTGATAAGAATATATGAATTCGCCTTGGAAGACAGAAAGCGAGTAAGAAGAAATGCCGAACAAAGGAATTCGTAAGGATCTGTTGATTGCATTACAAACATTTGCATTTATTTGTTAATCATACAATAGTTAATTATGTGACAGTTTACTCCCTTCAGAACCCGGTCCTAAGGATGCTATTTAGAAGGGCGAATTCATATAAGGTGGTGTTACCGGGAAATGAATAAATAAATTATTTATCAGAAAATGAATTAAATTAAATGAAATTATTGTTTAATTTCTAACCAAACCTATGTAAGTAACTTAATCGCCTAGTGGTTTGCCGAGCCGTAAACATAAATTTACAAGCCAAATTGCCTGAGTACCTGGCACTCACACCTTTTTTTTTAAAGTTTCACTTCTACCACGTGTACGGGGCTACACATGCTTTTTTTAAATTTGTTTAACTATTTTTCCTGAATTTTGCTAGTTGCATGAATTTCCGCTAAAAGTTTGACAGAACGCACTAACTTAATCCGTCTGCCATTTTGTACACTTGCGAGTATGTGTTGTCAAATAAAGTTGTATTAATTGCTACAGTATAGATGTGTAGATATATATATAGAGACACATGCATACACATGTATATACCCTGTAGTCAAATGTACTAGTTTTAAACTACCGCACAACTACTATGAACTGCATGCCCAACTAGTCAGCCTAAAATCACTACTTTGGAAGTCAAAAAATAAAAAGAATTCATGAGTATCCAAAAAAAAAAACTTTTGATTAAGTACACTTTAATACATAACGCATTTTTATTTAGCAGCCTTAGATTTGCCAATAATTAGTGTTAAATGTTTTGAGTGTTAATTAAAAGGAAAAATAAATACATAAATATTTCAAACTATCGAACATAAATTTAAATGAATTTTCCATTAAATGGTATTAAAAGTAAAAGCTTTCAGGTACATTAAATACTATATTTTAATCTCTTTTAATAATATTGAATATTGGAAAAGAAAAAATTTTAGTTAAAAATAAAACGAATACTTTAGTTAATAAATTAAATTCATTAATTTTGCACATTTCCGTCTTTTCTTTTTATAATTTAAAAGAAGTAATAATTAATGTTTAATATTTGAGATTTGGATAAGAATAAAATAAATAAATAATTCAAGCAGTTATTAAATATTCTTAATTTTTGTCTATATGTACTTTGGCTTGTTGATTGATAATTGAAATTAATAAAATAATTATATTAATCGTATAATTAAAAAAAGTCGAAAATAATTGATAATGATCAAAAATAAAAAATAATCATGTAATTAAAATTAATGAATTAATTAACAACTTTTGATTAATTAATAATCATTCCAACTGTTTTAATATAGGTATTTAATCATTAAACGGTATAAAATATGCTTTAATTAATAATCATTATTTAACAGGTCTGGTGTAATTGAATATGTACTCACTTTAATGGCTTACAATATACCCAAATCAAAGTTATAATATTTTGTGTATTTTATTGTATTAACCGGTCGAAGTAAAATAAAACCGGGCATGAATAAATCGTTTTGTACTTGGTACAAGTCTGGTCAATTTCGTACTAGTTCGGTTTCAGTCAGTAAATTCTAGTTTTAAATTAGTATTTTTCCTAACTAGTTTGAGGTTTCAGTCCAAGGTATACATATGTATACACATGTTTGTGGATGTATTGCAAACATTAGTCTGACTTGTGTGTATGTAGGTGAACTTTATTGGTGGATTTATTTTCGGAAAGGATGTATACGTATATATACATGCATACTTACATACATAAGTATGTGTTTCTATAAATATATGCATTAGTATTTTGTTTTATTGTTTCATATTTGTCATTCGCACATAAATTTTAATTACCCTTTTAAGCTCTAAGGCCAAATATTTGTTGTGGTTGCGAAATTTCATGATAAATTTATTTTCCTGAATTTTGGGTTTGTTGCCCACTCTTTCTCCGCAAACATATTATGAGTGATCAGAGTATATGAGTCCGAAAGAAGTCCTAGATGGGTAAGAAATATGAGTTTCAAAAATAAAAAATTTGTGACTCTTATATATGAGTCTTTCAGGAGTCATATAGTTATGATATGATAAATTATGAGACAGCACCTTGCGCCAAGACAACAACAATATAGATCCGATATTTATATCTAAACTTGTTTATACAGAAATTGAAAATTATTAGCAGCTACTGCTGTTGGAATGTATATACATATGCAGGTAAGTATGTGTGCTATTTGAAAGAAATTTTTGTTGAATGCTTTTGCAAATATAGTGCCTTCAGTAAGACTCAAAGAAGAACCTAAAATAAGAGTCCGTGTAATAATTTATGAGGCCGATAAGAGCTTCGAAAAGAGTCTGAAATGGTTCATGTATGAGGCCAAACATTGTTTTAAAGAGTCCAAAATGAGCCGTATAGGAGGGCAATAAGAGTCCGATATGACTCATATTGAGGCTCCTTTGATGTATGAATTTAAGTTCA
>NW_016170659.1:0-15510 GCF_001687245.7 Rhagoletis zephyria
TGCTAATGCTGTGCTGTTCTTCTTTTTGTTTATGTCGGCTTCGTGCTCGAATTTGATGTCAGATTTTCAAAATTCAAAATGGTAGATCCAAAATGGCGACCAACTTTAAAAAAATGATTGGATTTGTTTGAAACTCTTAACCGCCATTTTGAATTTTGAAAATCTGNAAACCCACTGGAAACGTTTTTTAACCCTTGACAATGTTTAAAACGTTCAGTATCAACGTTTTAATTTTAGTACTTTTTTTTAATTTGATCGCCATATTAGATCCGCCATTTTGAATTAAAAAAATTTGACTTCATATTCGTAATCGGCGACCCTAAAAACTCTCGAGTGCCGGGTTTCGAACAAATCCAATCATTAAAAATGAAATGGACCGCCATTTTGGATCCGCCTTTTTGAATTTCGAAAATTTGACTTCAGATTCGTAATTAGCAACGCCAGGTACCCCCTGGTAACAAGTTCTAACCCATGACAATGCGTAAATCGTTCAGTATCAACATTTTAATTTTACTAGTCTCTTTTCCAGAGCATATTTTCGGGCACTAGACCCATTCTAACTGCCCAAGACAGGTATGTAATTAAGGGAATGTTCCCCAATAATACCAGAGTAATTATATGTAAAAAAACAAATTTTTAGCTGCATTTTAACATGTCAAGAATATAAAAAAATTGAGAACATCAGCGTTTTTATAAAAAACCGACCAGCGCGACCTCTAAGAAAACTTTTTTTTTTTCAAAATAAAAAAACAAGTTTCTCTTTTTTTTATGACAAATAACAATAATTTGAGGTAGCGTTTATGAATTTCCAAAAACAAATTTTTTTGAACCACTCTAACATACATAGATCTAAAGTAAACAACTTAAAAAAAAATTATATTTAAATATAACGGTAAACTGAATTTACGTGCTAATAAATTTGTGTGTGAAAAAACAAAAATATTTTAAATATAAAGTGCAGAAGAAATGCAAACTACAGAAATCATCAGAAAAAATTACGTATCGTTTTTGTTTTTTTACCGTGGTAAAACATTTTCATTGATAGTTTTGCAAAAGAAGTCAATAAAGTTATTTTATGTGCACTTTTTCCTCTTCATTACATTTTCTTTTCTTGCACAAACGCCTTTGGTTAAATCGTTGATTTTGTTCGCTGTCTGTAAGAAATCAAAGCGCAGAACTTCCACTTCAGCACCCAATATCCAGGTACCAATAATTGTACAGCGCGCAATATTTCAGTTGCCAGTACAATTTTAAAGCTACTAAGTAAATGCCCACAAAGAAAAATAAAAAGTGCAATGAAAGAGGAATATCAGTTGCAAAATAAAAATAAAAAAATGAAAAATATTGACATATAAATCTTCAAATTGCTAGAGTAAGGCTACTTTCACAACAACACTGCACTGCAGTTAGCGCTACTACTGGTACGTATACAATGATGCGGCCGCAAGCTACTCTGCTTGTTTTTTATTTCGCATTTTCGTATCACTTTTTTTATTGTTGCTTTTATTTACGATGTGATTAGGTGTTGAAGTTATTGTTTTGGGAAAATAAAAAAAAGCGGTAACTAAGTTCATTGCTATGCACTTTGCGCTTGATTCATTTTTAATGGTGCAACTAAGCTAAAACCGACCAAATTGCTTCATAAGCCAACAAAAGTATAAATAGAAAAAGAAAAATACCCTTTCCATACTTGCGAATTTGTGAAAATTGAATGCGCATGCAATACAATTCAATTGTAAATTGTGGCAGCCAGTCAATTGCAGGCATTGCTTTTATTGCAGCACAAAATTTACAATAAGATACACCAAAGTTGCTACGAAATTATGCCGACTCACGGCAATAGCCGGCACAAATGACAGCAGCGAAAAATTCGCATTTCATTTGATTGCTCCAAATCACGTATGCCGCTTAAGTCTCTCATTCTATGGCTGCAATTTTCGAGCGGCTGCTTGAATTCTTCCACACTGATTTGTTTGATTTCATAGTTTTTTGGAAAATGCGATTAATTTTACTTTGATGCAATGCGGAAGTCATTTCCAACACTTTTGGCTGTTTGATTTTCATTGGTTGCCAGCCAGCTAGGCAACTCTGCTAACAAAATTTACGCTACTAAAATAATTTCTGACAGTTAAATTAAGTTGCTCAACATAACACATAAGGATTTAGTGATGTGAGTATGTGCGCTTGCGCTTACACCCGCCATTAGTGCAGAAATATGATTGTGGAAGTTGCGCATTGATTGACAATTTAAGCCGTTTTCGCTGCATTAACATGCTTTAGTTGATACCCTCAATACCGCCAAACTGCATCTTTGCACACATATTTCGGTACATAGGTATCGCTGATTGTGAACCATGTCGTTATCACTTTATTTAGCGCAAAGCTAGTATAGTTAGAAAAGCAAATCCCCAAAGCACGTTGCAAAAGAGTATCAAGGAAAAATATATAAGCATCAGTGATGGAAAAGTAGCAAAAATTGTACATTTTCCGCTTTTTTTTGAAAATCACTCGACCATTTTCGGTACATTTCAAACTTAGCCAAGTAAGTTTTCTAAAAATTTTTTCCTCCTTGCAGTTATACCGACTAAGTGCAAACTTATCCAACTGGACTTCTCTCGAGTGCACTCGAACACAGCGTTCAAATGTTTGAATGCAAACAACGATGTTGTATTTAGTATAATGATTTTCTTACTTTCGAGTGCAAAAACAATTTTTTTTTTAATGAAGATTCCTGAGTTTAGAAATATGGACATCTCACTTTAGAGAAATTATCTTTTGTTACCTTTCCTGGTAGCAGATAAAGAAGGCTGATAAATAATTTAACTTTATTTCGGAAAAGACTATTTTGGTTCTTCAACGTAGAACCTACTTTTAATAATATTTAATATATAAAATTAGGAAAGAAATCTTAAGAAACTAAAGCTTAAAGATGTAAATAATTAGAAACGAAATTATTTTACTAGCTTGCCCACAGATTGCCGAAGTGTGAGCTGGATTTTTTTTTTACTTTTTCTTGATGTTGGTTAATTCTTCCGTGAGACAATGATGTTTCTTTGAACCGACTACCGTCGTCCCTTGTCAAATTTTGTTTTGAGACAGATATTAATTTTCGAAAAGAAAATAATAATACTAAAGACAACACATATTCAACAAATTTTAAGAAAGTCCGTAAAGTAGAAATACTATGCCGAAAAAGGCAAATTTCGAGTTTCTTATATTCCTAATAGTAAGCTCATAAACTATTTATTTAGAAGCTAACTAGTTTTCTTTCATGCCTCTCTTGCGGTAAAGATTTTCCTAGTGCACTGAAATAGAATGTCTACTGTTGCAATATGTATGGCAAGCGTTGTATGTATGTATGTGTACATGTCCAAAGCTATGTAACGTATTGGCTTACTTGATTAGTTTCGTAATGAGGCATTTACATATACTGGTTCTTGTGGAGCCACAGGCGTGAAATACTAGCAAATAATGGCACAGCAATATTATACAAGCAAAGAGGCTGCGGCTTTGGACTGGAGTGTATCAGATTCTATGCAATTATTGGAAAACGGCATTCAAGCGCAAAATCAAACAATTATGCCATACCGCTGAGTGTTATATTAATTTTTGAAATTGTGTATTGCATAACTGTTGTTGGAAAATTGCGATTGCATTGCGCAGTTAACAACATACATATGTACATAGTTTAGAATAGAGTAATGCAGAATAGTGAAATGAGAAAACAATCATTTTATCTGGAGCTGTTTACTTACAAATTTACATATGTACATATTTATAGTGTACGAATAGGCAGGCATATTTTTAAAGCAAAAATATATATGAGAAACAAGTCGATTGTTTATTATACAGTTTTCTTGAGCTCGCTGTTACGCGTATAGCTCAAATTTCTCACTGAGTAGTTGGAAATGTAAAACTTGGTTGTCGGGCTCTTCAATATAATTTAACATTTTACGATAAAGTGGAAGCTTTTTTCCCACTCTAAATAAAATGTGCGATTAAGTGAAGTACAGATACATAGTTGTATCTCCTACGATTGGTTCAATGCAAGCGTTCAGCCTGCAGAGACAAACCCGTTCCGCTAAGACTAAAGTGCTTCGTCGGGAGCCTGAATCCAACTGTTGCCGTATAAACCGCAGGCTGTGAATCCATAGTCGCACCCAGCGACCTGTTTGTAACATATTCTGTTAGATAAAGTTTTTGCACGTAACGTCCTACTGTAGGTAATGAATAAAATTAATAATTAAAAATTCTTCTCAAAAAAGGATTAGTGGCAGGAAAACAAGTACCATAAGGACAAGGTTTTAAAATGAAAACCAAGGCATTTTTTATTTGCAACTTCCGAGAGAAATTTCGCGGAAATAGAGTACTAAATCAAAAAAATTTTTGACAATCTACTATATACACAAGAAAATGTGTGCATAGATGAGGCGATAGTAATTTACTTCCGGGTTTTGTTTGATAGACTTCCCATATGGTGGCAAAAAACTCTTGGAAAAAGTTTCAAAACGCTTGGTCTAAAAATATGTCAAACAATTTTCTACAGACCAGCTGCCACAGAAAAGAAAACTTATGAAATAAGATCTACCTTGTTATTCTCATTTTTCAGTTGCTGAAATTTGTGCTTTCGAAAATAGTTTTAAGGTTCAGTTAGTCTAGACTTAATTTACGTAACGTAACCTATTATATTGGCCAACGCAATATATTTTTGTCCTGGAATTTTTAAAGTGGCTTTTAGGCGCCAAAGTGGCAATCGGCTGAAAAGGAAAATACAAAAGCAAAATATTTTCGCTTCTGTCTAAGTTGACGTGTTGAGTACTCGTTGATGATTTTTTACTTAAGTTAGGTTAAGCCTCGAATAAGAGAGCCTTTAGTNACCAGATAGAGTGAAAGTACTGTTTTCAATTTTTCTCTCCGACCTCAGGATTTTTTTAAGGTCTTTCAAAAATATGATTCACTCCAAAAATTATTTTAAAAATTCAGTGCTTTTGTATGTGGAATAACAATTTGTGTACTAAATGGAGGCGAAAATTCTATAGAATTTAAAATAATTAAAATTTTTTGGTTTACAATGACGAATACATATGTATCGAAAATGCCTTTCAAATTAATTTTATTTTTTTTTATGCTTATAAAGTTAGGGCGAAATTCGAGAATTTGGTCGTCGAGTGTATATTTGTCCTTAGCAAATAATTTTTTCAAAAATAAGTATTGAACAATTTCGAGGTTATTCAAGGATACAATTTTAAAAGGCCATTTTCAATACCTACTCGGCGTTATGCACCAAGAATTTGATTCCAATTTAATTATAAAAAAAATTCTATTTAATTTAAATCATACCATATTTTCTACTTTGCCTAAATTTTTGTAATAATTTTTTTAAGTAATCTTTCTTTTCCAATTTCAAAGGCCTTTTAAAAAAATCCTGTCGTCAGAAAGAAAAACCAAAGACGGAGTTTAATTTATTTTTTTGAGCAAAAATGATTACCGCCTGGTGTGAAAATGACCACACATAATTATTAAAAGAAGACCCAAGCTGAAACTTTAAAATTAGCAGTGAAAATTAAGACCGCTTCTAATGCAGAATGTGAAAACAAATATGAAAATTAAACTGCATTTATCAAAGAAGTGTAATTATTTTTTATGATATAATCCAAAACGCAACGCAACGACTTGTTCACGCACAGACACTCCCAACTAATAATTTAATATAATTTAATTACAACTTTAAAGTGCCAGTGAACTGTAAGCTTTGAGACTATTATTCAACAACATAAAATTAAAGGAGAAATTTGAAGCTCAAATATACTTGCATACATATATACATGCATACAGCTGTAGGTTTCAAAGGAATCTTGGGCAACTGCGTAATAATTAAGATCCTAAACAAACATAACTACATATATACACACATACATATGCGAGCAAATATTACAATGCTATAAAATCACATAAAACTAACTGACAGCAATCTTAAACCGTTGCTTGCCAGCAAACGTTGACAGCGCTGAAATGATGTCTTGCAAAACAATAGAAATGCTAATAAAGCCGCCAAATGTTGCCGCTGGTTTTTGCTGGAAAAAAAAGCTGAGCGAGATAAATCCAGAGCATCTTTTTGATGGAAACCTAAGCAGTCGGCTGCAAATAATTACTAAGTATTTTCACATAAATAATACATTTACTATTTATATAAATACATATATATGTGTGTAGCTATGTATCTACATGTAAGCATGTATGCTGCCCACATTATGTATGTGCTAATTATAATTAATTTATTTATGATGCGCTCATGTCAATGTCGGCTTACCCAGTAGGAACATTTGTAAATATGCGCACAGCTTGTCTTTAATGGCACTTAAGCGCAGTTACAATACACACAAACATACGTTGCAACAATAGTAATATATGTACTAATATATACACATATGCATGTATGTATGTTTACCCATTTGAGTTCATGTAATTAATTACATAATGGCAGAGCCTGTGAAAATCTCGCCAGCCTGATCTAATTACATAGTTATTATTATACAAATATTCACATTCCCAACGGAATGCATTGCTTTTGTTTGTAGATGACAGCAGTCAATTACCGGCACACACACAGAGTTGTAAAAGTTCATATCCAGCTGTGCGTAATTCATGCATACTCGTACGAGTACATACATATGTACATACATATTTACTCGCATATCCAACAACAAGTTTACATAAATTTAGATTGCAACAAGTGTCATAGATACTGAGTTTTATAATAATACATATATGTATTTAAAAACTTAGTATTTTAGTATATACATACATACAGGTATACAATATAGTATCTATGTATATATGCACATATGTATGTTGCATGTTGCTTCATGCCACCGGGAGTTCGTGTACTTGCTATGCGGAAGGGATTTTTCATAAGTATTTTGATTGTTTTTACTCTGTTATGTTTGCATTGTTTTGTTCTGCGATTAATTTGAAAGATAATCTGCTTTTCAGAAATGGCCTCCTGAGCATCTAAGGTGTCTGAGAAGGTTTTATTGAGATAAATGGTTACATAAGTAATTACGCGGTTGGTGGTGGCGCTGAAATCGATTCGGTGAGAAAGAAGACAAATTGAATATTTGATGCGGATTTTTACGTAACCAACTGAAAAATATTTTCTTTTTTCAAGAACAATCCTTTATGTACTACACAGCGTTGCTTAGAAAACCAAATAACGATGTATTAATTTTCTTGTTTATAAACTAAACTTGAAAAAAAAATAAAATATGGCTCAATTCAATCACAATCTTTCACCCCCTTAAAGTCGGTAATTAATAATCAATCCCCTTGAAACACCCTCTGCTCTGCTTCTGTTTGCAGCGTCTACAAAAAAGTTCACCTTTCTAAAAGAAAACTGCTATATCTACGGTGACCATCCGTCCTGTATTATACGGGACAGTTCTCTTTTTTGACCAGTTGTCCTGGCAATTAATTTATTTTATACGGGTCGCCAAATGTCCTGTATTTCTTTTAATGTCCTGAATTTTTCCCGTATTCGGGGTTCAGTATTTCGACGCCTTCAAATCTCATTAAAATTGCATGTCTATGAACCAGTTTTAAATGATTTTGGAATATGATCGTACCTTTCTCCATTATCAGTTATTATTTTCTAATCTGAATGTCTGTAATTCGAATCAAGGAACACATACAGTGACTAAGATATATATAAAGATTCCACATTTTAGCATGGTTCGGCTATTTTTCTTTTGTTTATTTAATTTTTGCTATTTTTTATTTTGTTTGAGTAAAGCTCTTTTCCTAACAAAAACCACATAAATTCAAATTTCCGACTTTGTGCAAAAACTATGAGAATTAAGTCTGCAAATTTTCACCAAAATTTCACACTTTTTAATCAGAATCTTTAGAAAAAAAATTTGGTTGCAGTTTTGTAGCTCATTAAAATTAAATATAACAAAGTGCAAGTGCGACGTGCTGCTCATTTGCTTCCCTATCAATAAATTGTCGAAACATATTAACTTTGTATAGAAAAAATGCGTAGCACCGTCGGCAAAAAAAAAATGCCAAAAATTAGCGGTAAGTTCTAGCTACTTAAGCTTGCACTTTATCGTACTAAAATTTACCAAAACTTTTTTAAAAAATTTTGTAGAGTAAAACTCTCCGGATAGATTTCGTACTATAAGGATGCTGTTTCAGGACTAATACATACATCTAAGATCATTTAATAATGTGTTAAGACCTGTTAGCTTTTATGGAAAAAAATTATTTTTTGTCCCGTATGCGGCTCGCATAAATATGTATCTACTTAGATGAAAAACTAAAATTCCCTTATTTCAACTTTCAACAAAGTCGCTCTCAAATGCAGTGAAATATTTGGGCATAATTTTTAAACGAACCTGACCTGGCAACGTAACGTAGTGGAGCAGTCGTACGTGCTATAATCTTCCATGGAACCACTGTCTAGTGGACATCACTGGACAAGGCGCTCACTAATTCTAACTCACACAGGTTCAAAGGCGACTTGCATGCCAATAACCGTAGCGGTGCATCCACACCAACTAAAGTTCTATTTGCAAAGCTTCAGGCAAAGTACAATGCAGTGAGATAAAACGCACTACCAAAATGGAAAGACCTCAGCTTCTCTCATTCGTACCAACTAGTCCGATACATTTCTCTCCCCAGGCTACACATCACTCACTACCTATCAAACTTTTGAACAAGTTCTTCACCTGTATTTCTTCACCTGTATTTCACCTTCGAAGAAGGATTGGGAGAACGATTTGGTCTGAGGCCTCGCAGGTAAACCGCAGCCACGTAGCTGCGATATACTAGCAACATTATGTGGGTCCTAGGTCACAGAGACACACAAAGTAACTGTACAGAACGAGCTTGCAAGAAAGAAAATTACCTTGTCTGACGTCAACCGCTTTCACGATGCGCGCATACCACCTATCAAACTTACTATACCTATACTTATTCGAGAACGAAAATAAAATATGGTCGGAAGAAGGCACGTGTGGAACGACTAGACAAATCTGGTCCAGCTGCGATAAGAATAGAACCGAAGCATTCATTCAGTTAGAACGCCCTTTACTAAGGCAAGTGACCGGTATTATAACGGGTTCTGCTTCTAGGTGAATGAACGAGATCATATACGAACTCTCAATTGTTATCACAACGGGCGGCCCACTGGATCTAAGTATGCATCTCTCCAACTCTGGATACAGGCAGCCGATTCCTCTTCAGATTCGGATTCACTAAACAAGCGGGACAAAATTTAAAGTCATGCGAATAGCGTCAAAATGTCATGGTTTGCTTCTTAATATAAAAGATAATAGTAACGAACTTTTACTAATAAAAGAATATTAATTATTAATAATTAACCTTTTAAAAAGTGTAACGGTGCGTCTGTTGAAAATTGTTTGTTGCTGAAGGCAAGTTATTACTGGCAATTAAAAGATTATTTCATAATTTCTAAAATTTAGTAAGTGAATTTTAGATAGCTCTATAAGTTCAACGTAAAATAGTTCTGCTGAGTTTCTTATTCTGTGAAGTGTTGGCTTTAAGGTAAATTATACTCCTTTTACGCGCTTTTGCGAGGCCCATACAATTATTTTCACTTTTCAGAAACTCCAGAGTAACAAGTTTTGACCGAATTCAATACATTTTTAAAGTTATTTTGCCATATTGGAACCGCAATTTTTAATTTATAAATTTATGGTCAGATTCATCATCAGCGACTCCAAATACCCCTAAGTAACAATTTTCGAGNGCCCCATTAACTAGTAGATGCGATGTGGTGTAAAAATGCATTAACGTCAATCTATTAAAATAGTTTTTTTCCGGCTAGTTTCTCTATTCAGACCACTGTGCAGCGGAGCGACACAGCTTGGACAGAAAGATGCCTTTTCTCAGTTAAAAAAGTGGTTTTCGTACGCTTTGTGCAACTTGCTGCCATCTAGCAAATAAACTTAGTCACTTCTTTATTGGAGATTTCCATTTTTTAATTACTTTGCATTTTTGCGTTACCTTTTTGCATCATTAATAGTATACTAGTAGTGACTACAGAAAATAAACATGTCGATAAAATTTTAACGACCGGATATATTATTGACAAAGTAATCACAGCTTCCCAGTGGTTTATCCGTTTTAACGCTCCCAGCGTCCAGCGACCAGCATGACCAGTAGTCTTGAATTTAACAAAGCTGAATAACTGTATGCCAGGTTCCATTCCATATAAATGTAGACATAGTGTAGCCTTAAGCGGATTTTTCTCACGATTTTAATTGGTTTAGTAAAAAGTGTAAAAAACTGCTTTCTGTGCCAGATATAACAACAAATAAAAGCGGCAATGCCAACACTTTTTCACGGAAGAGTGAAAAATATGTAAAAAATTCTAGACACAATTTCAACGCGCTAAACGAGTGCTTGTTTAGGAAAAAATCATTTAGCCAGAGTGATGCAAACATGTGCTCATATACTTATTTATGTACGTGTGCATGTGTTTGTGTAAGCCTCGTTTTTTGCACTCTCCGCATTATCCATTAAAGTTTGTCTCTCTACGATTTAATTAGACGAAGCGGCTTGTTCGCACTGTGCCACTTATGGTTGTTAACAAGTGAAGACACACTTCCAACCACACATACCATCATATGCAGTTATATTTACACATATGTATATAGAAGCGCACACATATCAATTGCACCATTACTTTATTTGTAATAATTTTTCTACTTAAGGCGCAACTAATGATTACCTTTTTCTTGCGCTTGCTCTTCTCTTTACAGAATCTTCTAGCAAGCCAATAACGGCGTCAACAAAGCAGCGATAACAAGAAAACTTTTAAATACCACAAGCGCACTTGCTGCAAACAATCAATAGCGGCAACATGTTTTTGCGTCGTTGCACAATTTACCTCATCGTTTTTCTGCTGGTTGCAAGCACTGCATCCGCGGCACGTAAAACCAAACGTCCGGTTAAGCCAGCCAAGACATTTCCCCGCACCAATGTGACACCTGCGCCAGCAGCTGCATTGGCAGCAGCAGCAGCAGTTGGTGCAGCAGCTGGAGCCGGTGCTGGTGGTATTGCCGCCGGTGTTGCCGGTGGTGCAGCAGCAGCTCAACAGTCAGTAGCCGCTACTACCGCCGCTTCATCCAGTCTCACAAGCACAACAACACATGCGCCTAGTATTGCCGTTGCGACGAGCAGCACTACAGCTACACCAACACAAATTGGCAGCGGGAATTATGCCGCTAGCGCTGCTGGCGATGACAGCACCGGAAGCGAAGGCTATACAGTGGGCAATGAGCTGCCCAAACCAATGACACCATTGTCGGAAGCGAGCACCGGTACCACAGGCGCTGCAGCATCGTCGACTTCGGCTGAGGCCAAAACAGAGCGACCCTCAGCTACTTTGTTGCCCATTGAGGAGGAATGCGACCCGGATATGATTGGATTTGAAATTATCACTGGGTGAGTACAGAAATGTTTGAGAGGCGGCAAGAGGAATGGAGTGTTAAGGACGGATATTAATGTTGGATTGTGCTCACTGAAGCAATCAAAAATGATAGTAAAATCACAATTCAAAATTTTTTATGCGAAATGCTAATGGGTTCGGTGCAACTGTAACTCGACAGTGGTAATAAAATCTTGTCGTAGGCTGCAGAAGTAGTAATACAAATAAACATATAAATAAAATAAAGAAACAAAGTAGGTAGGTAAATATGTGTGTGCCTATTTGTATGTATGCATAATCTAAGTTTGATAGGTATGTAAATGCGATATGTTTAGAATCTTATTTTGAAATATTTTTGAGTAAAATCCTAAACCGTTCGACTGCGGCCCTGCTACACGATATACGGTTTAACGTTATGATTAGGGAAGACAAAAATATGCACAAAAATCCCAATTATATGATCATTAAAATGACTAAAAGTGTAAAAAATACGCTTGATATATGCCCCAAAAATGTATATTTATAACGAAATTTTTTTTGATTTTCGCATAAAAAGTTTTTGTACATATATGTATATATCGATGGTCCTCTGCAATAACGGCACAACTCAAAATTCCATGTTTTTGAGTTATATAGCGAACTAGGTTTATAAATAACCATATTTTGCGTGTGGCAAATCGACATAGGCTTAGTTGTTACCTATCCGGCAGAAGCGCAGTTTAGCCATTTGTCACAAAACTGAAGTAGCCAACCCTTACCACTGAACAGTGGCACATATATCACATTTATCGTGAATGTTGACATAAGTCGATACTCTGGATAGGTTAGTCATGCTTTTATGTGAACTAACGACACTTTTCGTTTTGTGCCGTTGTTCAGCAATAGGTGCAAATGGAATTTTTTTCGTTGAACTACTTACAAGTTGTGAGCTATTTCGTATTTTTGCAGTCCAATACTTCCTAAGTCTTTACAAAAGATTATAAATTGAAAGCTTACAAATTTCCCCTACAGAATCACTGCAAATAATCCGGAATAATTACGCTCCCAGACATATTCTTGCTTAATTACGAAACACAAAATCTTTAACTGGCTATATATTAACTGGAAATATATGAAATTTAGAGTTGTGTCGTTATTGCAGAGAACCATCGATATTAATTGAAAATGAACGCTCTATGTCACAAGACATTATTAGGCAGAATTTAAAAGATGAAAATTTTGCAGGTGAAAATATTGCAACATATTATTGATGTGTTGCTTCACTCAAAATATTTTTGTTGCTAATATTGAGAAGTTACAATAGATGCAGAATAAAACTCTCTGCTCAGTTCGCAACACACCTGGAAACTGTTAAACAGCTTTCACGAAAAACAAAAAATTTTCGTTGAATTATTCAACCATCAAAACTGGTTTAGGCAAAACTTCACTATTCGTAAACGATAGTCGTAAAATGTTTACGAGTATATTAAAATTGTTTACTATAAAATAATTTAATAATAATCACTAAACAACCCTCGTCAACAACCCTGGATATCTCGGCAAAGATATTGTCAGATGAAATTATGCGAAAATTAATTAAATTGTATGCTTTTTCGTCAAAATCGGTATTTTTTGGCATAATATGCGTTTGCATATTTTTGTCTTCCCAAGTTATGATGCATATTTGGTTGTTTCGCTGACCTGGACTCGAACCTCGGTCCTGACGGATCAAAGTAAGCACCTCTGACCACTTTATAAGGGTAGTCGTCTTTGCAAAAACAAAAATCCAATAGATTATTTATTTCGTGGTCATAGTAGTTAGATAATATTTTTTTCTGTATTGTCAGAACTATTTAACACAAAGCAACACGTGCAGAAAGATAAGAATTTAGTTAGAAAATTATCCAAATAAAATTACATTTATATGTAATAAAACGAAAATGCGTACTTTAGTATGTAAATATGTACGTATGTATGTATGTTGAGTTGTAACTAGTCAGGAAAAATTTTAATTCCGCTTTGCGGCAGGTGGCTAAAGTTGAATGTGCAGAATTCTAGAAGCACACACATCTAGTTTATTTTTCAGGGCCTGCGTAGGAATTAGGTATTTATCTATTGGATTTTTTTCTTCGTTTTCTTTTTTTTTTTGTAAAATAGTCGATGCACTTTGCGTAGGAACGCCCGAAAACTTACATCAAAAACTTATGCAGCAAAAGGAAGCAACGGTAATGGACAAGAGCTTAAATCAAACATCTTTCATTAAAATGCAATAAACAGCTATATCCATCAGCCATCAGCTATAGCGGCCAGAGGTGTACGTATTTTCACCCGACAGGACATAGGCTTCATGCCTACTCAGAGCGACATGAAAAATAAAAATCTTTATCTGAAAGTAGTCCCACAATTCGGCAGACTTTGGCAAACTTCTGATAAAAGCCATTCGTTCTTCGGATTTGGCGAAAAATTGTATGTCCCTCCATTTATCTACATATTGGCATCATTTACATTTACCTAAGCGTGGCTGGGGGCGACTGTTTCAATCATTTTGATAGAACGACTTGAATTTGGAGAAACGAAACCAATTCTTATCGAGTGGCATAGTATGCACCTCTGGCAGCTCAGCTATGACGCTCGCCTAATGTGAGCGCAAAAAAAAAATTGTATTATACTTGCCGCAATGCATATAAGCAATATTTTTTTCATTATTATGCGGCAACACAATTTTCATAGCAGAAGTGTAGCTTTTTTGCACATTACATAATAACGCGTAATAACCCAATTTACTATAAGAGAAAATCGGTGTTCACATCACATGTGTTTGTAATATATGTGCATATGATATGCAAACTTTTTTCTTGATTCTAATACATTCAATTCGTAACGCATACATTCTGTTATTTCAGCGTCTAGTTTGTAGATGCATATGCTTCACTCTAGTTTGCTTACCAACCAAACTCATGACATTCTTCTTGTTTTCTAATTTTACCCCGTTCTTCTCTCTATTTATTGCAGTTATGTTCTCTCGGCGCCAACTAAATTACTTGACACGCTGCCCGGCATACTGATGCTGACTGATTGCTTAGAGGCATGCCAGGTGAACGAATCATGCAGTGCAGTTAATTACGAGACCGGTCTCTGTGTTTTATTCAAAACTACCGCTGATATATTGCCAGGTAAGTGGGTAAGCGGATTCTGCGGCACCAACGCCGCAGCGTCGCCAACGTCATAATATTTATAAATGTGGCTTTTACATATTGTACATATGTATGTATATGCATGCATTAGCATGTATGTACGTTCGTATGTATGTACATAAGAGCAGCTTAGCGGTACAGCGGTATATTGTAGGCCGTCAAACTGGTATATTTGTAGCGCATTCTAGTGTGATCACTGTGCGCCCGCGAGTGCCATGCAATCGATAGTTCAACAGAATGCGCAAAGTATTGCATTTCATCGTAGTAAAACGAAACGGAAAAAAATACTGGCAAAAAACAAAAGACTCCGGTCGCGAACTCGCTTCGAAAAATCATAACAAAGTTGTTGTAAAAAATATTATTTGCCTCATTTTTCATTGGCTTTGCTTGCTTGCTTGCCGCTATGCGCCATCCGCTGCTAAACTGTAGTAAATTGATTGTGGTAAATTGTATATGCTGTGTTGTATAATCGGCGACGCGCTCAACGTGCGCGTACACACCTACTTTTTACGCATAAAATTATGTGCTGCCACTTTATGAGGCCATGCTGGTAAATAGTAGGCAGCAAAGGCAGCGTGTAGCATGCAACAGGCAGTGTGCAGCGGCCAACAACAGGTTTTGTATTTCAGCGCTGCATTCCTCCTGTACGTCAAGCCCACCTCGCCATCTCCTTGATATTGTTTTTTGTTTTTTTTTTCAACTGGCTTATTTGTTGGACTTTTTTTTAGCGAATATTTATTTTATTTTCACCTCGCAGTCGATACATAGGCCTAACGCACAATTTTTGCGCCTTTTTTTTTGCCGCGCCTGTTATGTAGCTGGCAGGTGCTAGTTTGTCCAGCCACCAGCCACTCGAATCTTTCGCATACACGCGCTGCCGATTTC
>NW_016170660.1:0-15506 GCF_001687245.7 Rhagoletis zephyria
TGCAGTTCCTTTGATTTTCTTGGCGCTACTGCTCTAACTTCGAATTCGGAAACAGCTGTTCGGAGTATCTCTTGACAGTTGGCCAACCGCCTGCAGCCGCATTCTCAATCGGTTGCTTATGATTTTGTAATTCTCAATTTTCTTAATTAAACTTTTTATAAAAATTTAGCCAATATGCCTTTCATGAAAGGACGCGCGCCTATTAGGCGTACAATTGATTATTTGAATGCAGGCCGCCTTGTACTGAAAGATAAAGTGAAAATTTTTAGCGTGAACTACAATGTATACGGTGACCACCACAGTGGAGCCAGGTGAGACCCAATAAAGTGGGATTAAAAGTATGTAACTAATCCTGTGTATATGCTTACAGAGATTTCGTGTTTTGGAATTTGTGTCAGATTCAATATAAAAATCCGAATGTGCAAGTTGTAACCTTTAAGAACATGACACCATCGCCGTTCGTGCGTTGCTACTTTGAGGATGGCCGTGATATGCTGGTCGATATTGATAGCCGGAATCGCGACGAAATTATTGATCATCTTTGTAAAGTTGTCGGCAAATCAAAGTGAGTGTTAAGGTTTTTGGATTCTAACAATATCACACATTGCAGAAACAAATCATCTAACCGCATTCTTTTAACATTCCAGAGCTCAGTTGGATGCCGAGGCACATTTAGCGGAGAGTAAAGACAATCCCGCCAACTTTGGTTATGGCTGTGACCGACACTGCATCTGCGAAATAATGGGACAAGTTCCTTGCCCTGGCACTGTCAAACTTCCGGATCATCTGCGCGGAAAACATATCTTTGCACCAAAGTGAAACAAAAAAAGTAATTTTATACGCCTAGCCGTTTCTAGTTCTTAATTCAATAGAAAAAAATACATTGTTGTTTACGCATAAATCACTTTATTTGGCTTAAATCTCTGAACACAACATTTGATAAGTATACGTGCACATAGCGCGCATATGAGTATAATTATAAATATTTGATGAAGTTGATGGTAGTCCAGATTCATTAATAAATACATATAAAACACTTAATACAACTTAAAGTTAATAAATTTTCTATCTTCGTTTTGGTCGCTGGTGCCGATTATAGGGCGTAGAATTATATGACTTGGTGTACGTGCGCCCACTTGAGGTACTGCTGCTTGCATCGCGGTCTTTGTTGAATTGATAACGTTGTATGAATGGCACTTGTGAGCTAGCTGAGTTCAAAATATTCAACTCTAACTCTTCCTCACCATTACGTTCAAGTGACCGCAATTTGGCTTCTATTACGCGTATCGCTTCCTCTTTGCTCATTTTATCATCGCGGGAACTAGCGCCCAATGCTGGTATTTCAAGGCGAGGTTTTTGTTTGTTGAGTTCATCCTAAGAGGGAAAAGGCACGCAATGGCGTGGACATGTTAATAAAAAAATAGAAGTGATGTGCGTGTCATTCTATATATTATAACGTCTACACACTTACGTAATTAACATTTTTCGCCAGTCGTATCACAATTGGTCGATTCGCTACAGGTGTGCCATTTAATTTCTCCAAAGCTATTAACGCCGCGTCAGCCTGTGCATAATACATATTCATTAAACGCGCATACTAAGAAGGATGAGAATATACTCACCGTTCCGAAAGTAACAAACGCATAGCCGCGCGATTGCCCAACCATTGGGCCGCTCTTGTGGAAGAGCATATCAAACTTTTCGACAGGACCGCATTTTTGCAAAATTTTCAAGAGTTGATACCAATAATAGCAACACAAGAAAAGAAAATTGACAGATTAGTTTAGCTACACATATTATATAAAAACTAAAAGATATTTATGCTTTATTAACTTACTCGGTGAGTCGTGGATCTAAATTGCCAACCCATATGCGACGCTCTTCCAGCACACCACCGCTACCACTGCAGCAACTTTTTCCACTACCCGTCGTTGCCTGAAAAGATTTGTCAATGAATCATTTGCAGTCAAATGTATTTTGTTAAAGTTACCATTTCTTGTGTATTTTTTTGATATTTTGTAAACAAAAATTATTTTCCAGCAGATTACGAAAAGAAGACGTGAGAAAATCAATCAATAACAAATGTCAAACGCTTTTCTACCGAATATTTTTCGGACTTGTTCGGAAAGCTGAAGTGGAGCAGGGTTGCATTAACTGTCAAAACTTGCGATCGCATGCGAATGCTTTGCGTACGCACACAGTTGAGTGTGAGCTTGACAAAAAGGCGCATTAAGCGAAGCGCACATTGGCGCGATTCTGTCGTTGCGAATACGTTGTCGAATTCGGCTTGTTAACTTCGAATCCAGCAAACGTGCGCACACTTGAGCGATTTTTTCGCGTCGATTTCCGATGTACAATTCACTAAATTTTCCCGTTATTTCGTGTATTTTCGCACTCGGCGTGCCCAAATCGTACAAAATACTATTATTACGAACGTTTTTATTAGTTTTGTACATTACACGTTTTTTTTTTCTTTGCCTTTATGCTTGCCTTTCTTCTTCTTCTTTGACGCCTTCAAAACGCTGCAAGCCGCGTTTCGAACGCGTCAATAGAGAACATTGAATGTCGAATTCGCAGCGACGGAATCGTGCAAGTGTGCGCTAGCGCATTAAAATGTATGGGTAGCATTGTTGTAATTTTTGGGCTTGCGGATTCGCAACGACAGAATCGCGCCAATGTGCGCTTCGCTTTATGCATTTTGAATTAGTTTTTATTCTTTTGATGTATCACCTAAAGCAAGAAGTTAAGTAGTAACGATGATATTGGTCAAAACAAAAAGCTCACGCTCACGATCGCATTGAACTGTAATGCAAGCTGAACGAGTTGTCCCTTCTTATAAATTTACCTTCCTTGAGGGCACGATCTACTCACCTCACTTTTACAAGTAGCAAAGGATGTTGGGCCAAAAATTAAAATAAAAATCGATGTATCGATGTCACGATCATTTTTTTTGCATCTCTAATCAGCTGTAGAAAAGATTGTATCAAGGCGTATTTAACACACCTGTTTAATACACCTTGGATTGTATTTTGTTTGCGGTAAAATTTAAAACAAAAATTGCATTTTCGTAAATGGAAATCACTTTGGCGTTGCTCAAACCTCACGTGGTTCGCAATGTCTACGCATTCCAGCAGATCAAGCAAATAATTCAGGAAAACTTCACCGTGCTGCACTCGAAGGAGGTTCATATTACGAAACAGTTGTCGGAACATTTCTATGCAGAACACAAAGGCAAATTCTTCTACAATAGATTGGTTACATTCATGGGCAGGTGCCGTTCTTCTCGTTGACTTTGATCCAAATAACATAGACTCATAAAATGCATTCTCATTTAGCGGTCCCTGCCACGCGTTCATCCTACAATCGAAAGACAGCATAGCTAAGTGGCGCGGTCTAATGGGACCCACGAAAGTTTACAGGGCTGTATATTCCCACCCAGATTGTATACGCGCACTGTATGGCTTGTCTGATACGCGTAATGCATGTCATGGTTCAGATAGCAAAGAATCGGCGACACGTGAGATTTCTATAATATTTCCAGAATTAGATGAAAATCAATTTACAACGGCTGATAGCTAACAGAAGAAGAAATAGCTGAAAGGCACACTTTGTTAGATTCGGAACTGAAAATACTATGCTTCCTTGATTCCCTTCGTTTCAAACTGGGATTGCCCGTAACACAGGCGCTAAATTTGGATTTAACACAACACATTAAATCTTTCGCTTCTGATGAACAAATTGTCCAAGCACAACATCGCTTCAACACTAAACTTAGGCAAAGCAGAAACTGTTGCATGTGGTTCTGGCCCCCCGTGGTAGTATCATACGTGCATCTGCAGAGCAACTTTGAACATTGCAGTCGGATGATTACATACTAAGAGACATATTTGAAAGCAGAGGAATAGCCTGGCGGTGGTTTACACTCTAAACCGGTCAATCTACCCAAATCCCCCCAAAAAAATGCTTCCGTGATGTGTTTGAATTTAATTATTAAGTTAATATGTGTAACCAATATTTTTAAAATTCGTTTCCTTTGAGCTACTATGTTGAAAAGCATTTAATTAATTTAGGTAGTTGCTATTTTTGTTAGTTTTATAAGCAATGACACGCCAAAGATAGTACATATTTTTATAAGTATTCTCCAAGAAATCGGAAAAATTGTATCTCTTCCAATCGCCAAAAACAAATTGTACACTTCACAAAGCAATGCAGTACTTTAAACTTTAAACTACTGATCGNATGACACGCCAAAGATAGTACATATTTTTATAAGTATTCTCCAAGAAATCGGAAAAATTGTATCTCTTCCAATCGCCAAAAACAAATTGTACACTTCACAAAGCAATGCAGTACTTTAAACTTTAAACTACTGATCGAAATTATGTCATGAGGTCAATAATTCTAAAGTAATGCTAGATGAAAGTAGAAAATCATATTCTAAAATCCAATTTGTTACAACCTTGTTGTTGTTGCAGCGGCATTAAAAATCGAACCACGATGGATTCAGTGATAGCCCTGCATATCTAGAGTCTTGGGGAATGTTGTTGGAGTATCAGTCCGTGGTCGGTTGTAAATCTGTTTCATTTCAAAGACTTGTCAATAGATGTATTAGTATAAAGGTAAGGTACTTAATGAAAACTTTGGGGGCGAGGAGGTTATCTGAGTTTAGTACATATAAAAACGTTTGAAATAAAGTGAACGNTAATTTAGGTAGTTGCTATTTTTGTTAGTTTTATAAGCAATGACACGCCAAAGATAGTACATATTTTTATAAGTATTCTCCAAGAAATCGGAAAAATTGTATCTCTTCCAATCGCCAAAAACAAATTGTACACTTCACAAAGCAATGCAGTACTTTAAACTTTAAACTACTGATCGAAATTATGTCATGAGGTCAATAATTCTAAAGTAATGCTAGATGAAAGTATAAAATCATATTCTAAAATCCAATTTGTTACAACCTTGTTGTTGCAGCGGCATTAAAAGTCGAACTACGATGGATTCAGTGATAGCCCTGCATATCTAGAGTCTTGGGGAATGTTGTTGGAGTATCAGTCCTTGGTCGGTTGTAAATCTGTTTCATTTCAAAGACTTGTCAATAGATGTATTAGTATAAAGGTAAGGTACTTAATGAAAACTTTGGGGGCGAGGAGGTTATCTGAGTTTAGTACATATAAAAACGTTTGAAATAAAGTGAACGATAAGAAGGAATTTTTAAACAAAAAACAAACTACAATCTCATAAAAATATAAGAGTGCTGCTAATTTATTCGTGATGCAATGATCAGATCTAAACCAAATAAGTATGGAACCACCTTTCATTTAAAAAAATAATTAAAGAAATCGGTTAACGTGGTCCAAAGTTATGCGATAACATACATATCGTCATTTAAAGTACAAAACCGCGTATCAACAAAATGAAAAACCGCGTATCAAGATAATGCAAAACCGCGCATGGGAGGGTTCATAAATTATTTTCTAGAGAGTAAAAACACTCATATTTCAAAATGGTTCTCTTTTTTATAAAGCAATCGCAATTCTGGCTAGTATATTTCAAGACGAATGGATAAGGATTTAGGCGAAAGCTTGTGTGAGCAAGTCCAATTTTTGGCACCAAATGTCAGTTACGCGGTTTTATGCTTTAAACGACGATATGTATATACATAAAAAAAAGTTTCTTCAACCAAATTCTGAGATCGGATGTTTCTCAATAAAATTATTAAATAGGGCGTTCTTCATTCAAATTCTGAAGTAGGGCGTTCTTCAAAAGTTTTCTGAGATACGGCGTTTTCGAACTGGCTGCCAAGATAGGTCGATCTTCCACTCAGGTATCGATATATGGTATATGTGCGGTGACCATATTTCCGTGGCCACATTTCAGATTTTTAAGGCATCGAATCCGAACATACAATTTTGTTTTTACAATAAAAAGACTAACATCTTTCCAAACAGTTTTATTTAAAACAAAACAAAGAGAAAAGAGCTTGAAAAAATGATCGCAAACACACAATAGGTGTGTTCGTTTAAAATCTCCAGTAGAAACNATAAACGTTAACATATCATCAGGAACGTTCTAAAGAATAAGTAAACAAAAAAGTTTATTCCAAACGTTCAGAATGAATAAAGAAATTCAGCCAATAGGTGTGTTCGTTTAAAATCTCCAGCAGAAACCAACCAACTGCCAAATTCCGGCGAAATGTCATCTGTTCTCTCACAAGAGAGAAATATCCAAAATAGTACGCGAACAGAAAATTCAAAAGTGTAAAATTTAAAACGTTCGAAAAGTCATCACAAAGTGTTATACTGACACAGTTTATTAATTAAACAAATAACTACTTATTTCTTACAAGTTTAATTAGTCGCACTTTGTAATTTTTAACTTCCAAACCATCCAGTTCAATTTTGTGATTTGCGTAAATGCCAACCAGCTGTTTTCCTGTTGGCAAAAATTTTTCCAGCAGAAACCAGCAGCTTCCCCTCAAAATGAAATGTCACTTTGCTCTCTCAATTTCCCCTACTTTGCAAGTTTTTTGCGTACGCGAACTTGTAAGTTTTGGTTAAACATGAACAATTAACAGCTACGCGAACGCACCTAATATGTAGTACATATAGATATATATTGTGGCGAGAATGTAAATATGGAAAAGGCGCTTTTGCAAGATCTGGCTACTTTGTTTAAAAAATTTATATTATTTTTTTATGAAAATATAGCTTACTATCTAAAAAACATTTAAACCAAAATTTCAAACTTTGAAGAACGTTTTTGAAAATTCGACGAATTTTAGCAAATGTTGATCAAAATGCAGTTTTGTAGTCCATTAAATATTAGTATAAAAAAGTGCAAGTTTGAAGCAGCTTACCGTTGATTTTTTGCAATTTTTTGTTCGAGCATTTTCTTCCCTACAAAGTATGTTCAACAATTTTTTTTTGTGTGGAGTGAGCAACACCTTCCACAAAAATTTTTTACCAAAAATCAATGTCTAAGGCACTTAAAATTTGCACTTTAAATTNCCATTAAATATTAGTATAAAAAAGTGCAAGTTTGAAGCAGCTTACCGTTGCTTTTTTGCAATTTTTTGTTCGAGCATTTTCTTCCCTACAAAGTATGTTCAACAATTTTTTTTGTGTGGAGTGAGCAACACCTTCCACAAAAATTTTTTACCAAAAATCAATGTCTAAGGCACTTAAAATTTGCACTTTAAATTGAATGNTATGTTCAACAATTTTTTTTTGTGTGGAGTGAGCAACACCTTCCACAAAAATTTTTTACCAAAAATCAATGTCTAAGGCACTTAAAATTTGCACTTTAAATTAAATTAAAAAATAGAGGGAACAATTTTCTCCTATGTTTCTTAACCAATTCGAATGGTTGTTGCTTTGTTGTAAAGGTGTTTAGTAGGAGTACACAAATATTTAATTTTTCCGGTACGCTAAAAATCGATCCCGTCTGATTGCTTCAAACTCGGAATATATAAGGAGAATAAACATAAGGAAAAATAAACCTGCCAAAATGGACAACATATTCGAGTTATTTCAAGTTCACGTCCATGCAATATGCTTTTATATCTGATGCTTTCTTTTTTAATTCAACCGGACCTTTCTGAAAATGATTTTATTTTTAAACGAATTCTCATACATACATATCGAGCCCTAACGTAACGTAAATAACGTAAGCGACATTTTTTTCAAAATTTTCCTTTTGATGCAGAAATGCACCTAAATGCTCTAGGAATATTTCTGCATCCAAAAGAAAATTTTGAATTATTACATTATGTAACAGGATGTACATATGTATATGAATCTAACAACGTTAGTGAGGAAGATTATTACGTATATTTTGGAATGCTAATACACTTCAAAATCATCATCAACATGAAGCATTATTGCCACTATATTGATGACAAGCAAAATGAAAAAGTGTGTAAGAAAATGAAGTGGTCGAATTAGGACAACTGGGCGATACTAGTCTAATTAAAAGGCTCAAGATGTTGATGAAACTTTGTCGAAATTCGCTAATTTTTGTACAAAGTTTGAAGTTTTGACTTACATGGTGTGTGTTAGATAAAGAGCTACACTTTCATAAAAAATAATAAACATTAAATAATCGAAAGCGGAATAGCCAAAGAATGTTAAAATATCGCTTCCCTGTTTATATTTTCGCCACTGTATATACAGATTATCCATGATTTTTTTCGAGAGAATTATTCTTTTTATAATTTCATTAAATTCAAGTTAGAATCGTTCCATTAAAAAAACTTTAATAATTATAAGGAATCTTTAAAAAAATATTAGACAAGAATGATAGACTGTAATATAGCGAGCAGAGCTGGGTAAATGCAATTACATTACAATTACAATTACATTCCTCAGTAATTGTAATTAGGATTCAATTCCTTTAGCTCACAGCAAAGGAATCGATTACTTTTTCAATTCCTTGAAGTAATTTCAAATGGAATTGTTTTTTCTTTAATTCCATTACAAGGAATTTCATATTGTAATTGGAATAAATTACGTGCTAGTAATGTAATTTCTTTTATTTCAATTCCTTTGAAAGGAATTGAAAATGTAATTTTTCAAAGGAATTGAAAATGTAATTGATTTTTTTTCCAATTCCATTCCTCAAAGTAATTTAAAAAGTAATCGAAAAATTTATAAAAAAAAATTGTTTACTGTTGAATTGCAATAGCTTTGTTAAATTTCTTGGTTGCTAACTGCCTTGAATAAACAACTTATACCTAAGTAGTATTACTAATTGGACTTTAAGAAAACTGAATAGCTTAGACTGTAGCTGTTCAGTTTATAGGGTAACGGTTAAATTTTCCAGATCCTACCGCGAATGCGCTTCGCGGCAGATGAGACCCATAAATGTTGCTGCCTTGGGCACTGCTGTTCTGTTGGACTAATCCCTGCGTATTTATAAAAATGCACCGAGTTAATTGCGTATATTATGGTACCCTTAATTCTACTCAAAATGGCGTGCCTTTGGGGCGCTTGAATTACGAGCCCTGTGGGACTGGAGATCCTACCTCCTAAGAGTTTTGTAAACAAATTTCATTGCTATGGCTAAATTTTGATGATAACACTGTAACGACGCTAAAATTACACAAAAAACGCCGAGACGTAAAATTAATTTTAAGTAGTATGTTACGGAACTGTATACCGTTTTTTTCATTTCATGTCATTTAGTCAAGTTATTTTCATTTTAAGTTTTCATTGCGAATGAAAAAAATCAAACTTAAACATGGTCATACGGTCATGTACGATATGGCGTATGGGTAACATTATTTCCTGCTAGTATTTTATACAAAAAATTATTACACTTTCACTTAACCCTTGCAAATCACAATGGGCTATGATCGGGCCTAAGTGTGCTGGCGCCCTCCGGGCCTAGCAGCCACTTCAACCTAACCCTTGCAAACTTGCTTATTTATCCATCGATTTTCATCGGTAGTAGTGTTTTAAGCCGCAAAACAAGCAGATATTGGCTAGTCTATACTAATATATATTTTGAAAAGCATTTTTTTCTGTTCGCAAAGCTCGAGAAAGGCCGTACCGATTTTTTTGAAATTTCGGAATATACTGCAGACTTTCCACGGATGGTTATAGGCTAAAAAAAGTTTCGATATTGAAAGGGGGCGTGGCACCTCCCATACAAACCGAATTTTTCAAACTGCATATATTTGTGGTAGAGGGCTAGAACTGGGTATGGTGATATATACATATATAAGACCAATTCCATACTCATGGAGAAAAATTTGCATGGTTGAAGAATGGGGCGTGGCACCTCCCATATAAACCGATCTTTTCATATTGCATATTTCTGGAAGTGTTCATGGTAGACTGTAAGCCTTTTCAAAACTCTTTAGTTTGACACCCACATGCCAACATTTCATTTACTTTATCAATTTAACTGAGTTACAATTTCCAAATAGGTGGCAGCCCCCCTCAAAAATATTTCCAACAGTTATCTTTCTTAAACCTCTTTAATTTGATACCCATATTGTAATATTTTATTTATTTTATCAATGTAATTTAGTTAAATTTTCAAACAGATGGCAACCCTCCTCAAACATATTTTTGGCAGTAAGCCTTCTTAAAACTCTTTAGTTTGACACCCACATGGCAATATTTCATTTTTTTTTAACAATTTGACTTAGTTTAAATTTTCAAATAGGTGGCTTCCGGCGGTTATCTTTCTTAAACCTTTTTAACTTGATACCCATATTGTAATAATTCATTAATTTTATAAATATAATTGGGTTTAAAAATTTTAAAATAGGTGGCAACCCTCCAAATTTTTGTGATATCATTATTATTCAAATCGGTTCAGCCGTTCTCGGGTTTTGATGACCGTGACATACGAACACAACATTTTTATATATATAGATATACATAGAAGATGTCCAATGTGTGCTTTCGATTTTAATCTTTGACCACAACGAAAATTCCACATTGTACATTCGTGAATGAACTTTCAGTTTCTCGATTACTTTTACAATTCCTTTGAGTAATTGAAAAAACTAAAGTACTTTTGCAATTCCAGGTAATGGAATTGAAAAAAAATCAATTACATTTTCAATTCCTTTCAAAGGAATTGGAGAAAAAAAATTACATTACTAGCACGTAATTTATTTCAATTACAATATGAAATTCCTTGTAATGGAATTAAAGAAAAAACCAATTACATTTGAAATTACTTCAAGGAATTGAAAAAGTAATCGATTCCTTTGCTGTGGACTGAAGGAATTGATTCCTAATTACAATTCCTTGTAATCTGTAATTGGGAGTAATTTGATTCCTAAAGGAATCATTACGACCCAGCTCTGATAGCGAGAGTATTGCCTTGGTAGAATAAAACATAGCCAAAGATCATTGAAAATAAGGGTGCTGGCTATGTTTATGGCTCCCTTATATTCATTGTCCTTTGTGATAACGAAAGTGCTTCCACGTTTGTACGAAAAATGATTGGTGACCCAGAGTACAGGCATACTTTTATTAAATGAATAAGCATTTTAAAAAATATTCAGCGGGACAATTTCCTTAAATCTACTGTCCCGCCAAAATCGCTACGTATGGTCACGTGGTATGGTGTATGGAAAGATGCCTTTTCCCTTACATTAAACTTTTTAGTGTGGGAAGTAATGATGTTTTTCAAATCGCAATATGCGCTCTGTGGGAAGACAATACCTGTAATAATTGTATTATGATAGAAAATTACACATTTTTGTTTTTGGTGCATTTCAATGCTTTATTGATAAATTCTCAATATACATACATAAGTGCACAATGAATTTTTTCATTTTTTTTTGCATTTTCTTATATATAATATTAAAATAAAAATAAATGTCTCGAAAGAATTAATTATATACTCGTATAACAAAATACTATATAAAAAATGTACAATTAATTATAAGACCAAAAGTGTAGTAAAACAGTTCCCAAATACCTATGTATGTATTTATGTGCATATATGTATATGCATGCGTGTAAGTTTGTATTTAGAATTTAATTTTATTAAAAATCTGTATATGTATGTATATATTGATGCCTTTGACGTTGTAATATGCACTGTGTATGTATGTATTTATTGGCGCAAATTTGCATTCAAGTAAGCTAACCGCAGAAAACGTACATAAGTACATACATACATATATACATACATAAATATGTACAAACATTAATATTTATGTACATACATAAATATATACAAACATTAATATTATGTATGTATGTATGTATGTACATACATACATATGTATTACGTACTTGGTATCAAGGCTTTGTATTAATTTTTACTCGGCTTAAAATGTGGATAATGTGCTTAATGGCGATGGCAAAATATATTTAAATACATACATGCATACATATTAGCATATATGTATGTACTTACTATTGTATTGTTATTTTTTGTCTTTTTTAACTTAAAATTAAAATAATTACATATACGAAAATGAGAATGATAATAATATTTTTATTTGTTTCGCGACACAAACTACTATTTATGTGTGTACATAAGTACTAGTAAGTGGCTTGTAACAAATTTTTGTAAAATTTTCTGGGATTGTTTTGCTATTTTTATTTGATTTTTGCGCTTCTCACAGTGAAGTAGTTGCAAAATATTTTTAATTATTAAAACTTTTTTTATGCTTGTTTTTGTGATATCATAATTTTCGAATTTTTTTCTAAGTTTTCTTGTGTAATATCCACATTGCGCTCGATGAACTCAAAATCTTTTAGCTGCAAGCAAGTTTTATTTATCTGTTACTTAATTTAATAAATAAAATCTGATTTAGCCTTACAACCAATAAATTTATAGCCTAAAGAGTAGATGGGAATATAACTTTTTGAATTTTAGTTTAAAACTTAGAGATATATTAAAGTATTTTAAATAACAATTTTAGTATAATTCTACTTTGCATTTCTTCATTAAAAATTATAAATATTTAATTAATTTAATGCCTAAAGCAGTCCCATGATTTTCACAATTTATTCCAGTTAGGATTTTGAAACGATTCTAAAGTATGTATACATACATAGAATGTTTAGACCAAGATATACAAAATATGTAGGTTTTTTTCAATTTTTTAAATAATTTTTTGTGTTCGTTTCCTTTTTTGTTGCTTCTTCTCAATTAAAATATTGCTATTTGTCAGTTATCAGCATTCTTCACTGAAGGGAAGCGTATGGAGCGGCTGCACAACTGCCAATTTGAAAAAGAAAAATAATAATAATATGCGGAAGTCATGAAAAATGAAGTAAGAGTTTTTTGCCATTAGTGTTGAAATTTATTTATTTTTCTAAAAAAAATGTTTTAAAAACAAATCGGCGTGTATTCAAAAGTTGCTTCCGTTTCGAAAGAATTAAATCTCAATATGTGACAATCAGCAACTAACACTCGCTCCAACAGCTTCTTCTCCAATTTCCCTCTGTGAACTTGCGATACAAATAAGTGTATATCAAATATAAATCAGCCCTATCGCTAATTCCGTGTAAATAAACTGTTCCCATAATTTAACTTGCAAAACAAAAACAAAGTGCGAATTGTTTTTGTTTTGCTTTATAATTTTTGGTAATATTTTGTTCACGTGAAATCCGCGATAGGGCCGAATATGTATATCATAAAATGAGACAAAAACTCGTAAGCACACACTTAAAAGTATGTACTTACACATACACATGTACATATAAACTATATATAGTAAATCAACTATATATATATAAATCAACTATATATATATATAAATCCTAACAATAACCATATTATCGTATGTACATACACATGTATGTAGTTTAAAACGCTTTTATAGCTGCTTTCACGCTAATTTCTACACATTTAATGCAATATTTTTGAAACAATAACATTCTATGTTTTGATCTTGTCAACGTTTTACTAAGATGCGGCAACAATTTGATAATTCTAATAAACCTAAAACTAAAAACTAGTTATATGCAGGTCTTAAGCAGAATTTTAATGCAATGCAAATGTTTTTTTTCTTAATTTTACTTTGCTTTGCATGACTATTTGTGTCTTATTTACTGCTAGTTTATCTTAAACAGTTATCCTACATCATCAGACAAAACATCCATTATTCTCTCAGATCCTTAATAGGTAGTCTCTCCTTTACTTTTCATTGAATGATTTAAATATCCGTTGTATTTGTATTTTTTTTTTTAATTTTTTTTTTTTTTAGTTACTTATGTACATACATACACGCATGNTGTATGGCCTTGGATAGTTGGGTTTGGTGTATCGCATGACAATGAGCGCCAACATTGCGCCTCCATAAAAAATCCAAGCGGTAAAGCTGAAGAAGTCAATCAGTGAGCCAATGGTGCCGTACAAAACCATTGCGGCGGCGATAAGAGACTGGAAGAAAAATGTTCATACATAGTTCATATTTATTATTAAAATTAAAGAATTCAAAGTCCAAATAAAGTCGACTCCATGGTGGAATTATACCAGGTGATTATTGTGGGTGGAATGATTCCTACTGGCAATGAAAGTATTAGATCAATGTATACCACTCAAAATCTTTTTGCATTCTGATGTCGAATTAAGTCTGTTCCAGGTGTATCACGATAAGCAGGTTTTTACAGGTAGCTGTTCCCGGTGGCCACCTTCCATTAGGTTTATTAATGGCGAAAACAGCTTTTCCTGTAAATCTTGCAGATCGTGAAGTAACTGGAATGGGGTATTTATGACTTAATGAAGTGCTAAACATAGGCTACGTTTCGAAAAAATTTGAAAAACGGCTAAAAAATCATATCTGAGCAAAATATAAAATTCCGCGTGGAAAACTTTTTAGAGCATTTCAACCAGGAACAGAAAATAGCCGTTATTTAAAAGGACGAAGTATAATCGTTGAATTTTAATTTTTATTTTTTTGATCAAATTTAGTCCCTGTTTTGTGATAATATGACCGAAAAAATAATAAAACAACGGTTAAATTTGATCGGCAAAATTGAAATCAAATTGTAACGGTTAAATTGTGATTTTTATTAAAAAGATCATAACCGTTACGGTCCCTGATTTGAATATGAAAGTTGGTGTGACGACATAAAAATTCGTGCGGAGCAACCCTGCTGTGAAGTATTCGGTTCGCCTACCTAAACAGGATCAGATCACCGAAATAAGAACCCTTGGTAGGGTAAAGTGCGATTTATTCCGCTCCATAGACCCGGCAAACGTGTGACTGATATGCTTCACAATTGTTCCCTTTTCCTGGAGATTCGACAAGTCATTCTTGGTACGGTATTTCAACGGCTTGTATATAAATAATTTCCCTAAGTAGCAGCGTATAAGCGGCAAAAAGCAGAATGATATCTTCGTGTTTAACTACAGCGTCTACGAATATCGGTCTTGAAACCCCGCTTTGATAGTAAACGAAATGAGGATCTGATAGGTAAGTTTTACGCCTTTTCTTTTTATCGCTAAGGAAGACCGTAGTAACATTATTAACACTCCTTCCTGCTTGAAAGTCTTGTGTTGAAATTTCTATACGATATCGAGTTTAAAACTAAATGTTATATGCAAAAACTAAACTGTCTTAATCGAAGAACTGTCATATGTTTTCCTAGACCCATCCGTAAGACGTCTAAAACTCCATTCTTTTACATCTACTATTTATATAAAACTACAGTAGCCTTCAGGTAGCGCTGAGCTCATTGCCTACTTTCTTTTGCAGTTATTTTCTTAACTCATTCTTGCAATACTCACATGGAAAATCAATCCAGGTGCCGGCGTCAGACGACGTACATGCACGTACGAGAGTATGTCCATCAAATGACCTTCACGGCTTGCCGCAAAGCACAAACTAAATTTAAAAAAATTTAATATATTACTAATAAGCTGTACTTATAATCCACATCATCCAAAGTGAACTCACCGTCCGGCCGCAAAAAGTGTACCATTTGCGCTACCAAAAGTGCTTACTGTCACACTGAGCGGCATAAGCCAAGCCATGGCGCCCAGAATGCGATTGCCAAAGGTTACGGCCACAGCTTCTG
>NW_016170663.1:0-15503 GCF_001687245.7 Rhagoletis zephyria
AAAGAATTTTTTTTTTCATACACTTTCAAAGTCAATAGTGACTTAAATTGCATTAAATACTGCAGCATTACTCAAAGCTTGATAATTGTGTTTGAATAGATGTGTTTGTGTTTGTGCATTTTTGCATTTGCTAAAGTGATTGCAAATTCCTAGCATTTTGTTGTTTCTGTAGCTAGAATAAATATGTAGTTGATTTACTATGAAAGGTGAATAGACCTTGAATAGGCCACATGTGAGTGAGTAAAAGAGGATCTTCCATGTAGAGATGCTAAGTTGAGGCGAATCACGAGAACAAATATTTTTACTTTTAATCAAAAAATATTGGAGATGACTGGCTATGAACCCCAAATTGATGTTTAAGTTAATAATTATGTAAAAAATAAAAAAAAATAAAAAACAGAAAGAAAATAACTGGTATTTTTTTGAAACATTTTTTGTTCGGTTCAAGCTCGGTTCAACACAACGTCAAAAAATAAAAATAAAAACAAAAAAAGTGTTTTTCTAGCGTTCGCACCTCGGCAGGCAAACCTCCGAGTGTATTTCTGCCATGAAAAACAGCTTCTCATAAAAATACTATCGTCGTTCGGAGTCGGCGTAAAACTGTAGGTCCCTGCACTTTGTGTGACAACGCCAACGGTGCACGCCACTAATCGGAGAAGAAGCTCGGCCAAAGACTAACATATGTTGTAATTCTATATTTACAGACGGTGTCAAATGTTAGTGTGCACCTTGTTCTAATATAATATTCGCAATTATTTTCATCGACATTTTTTTTTCTTTAATTATTTCTGAAAGTATATGTAGTTCATTCTGTAATATAAACCATATAAATTTAAGTTTCACACTTTATATAAAGTTCGCAAAAATTTAAAAAAATTAATTCATACAAATTTCAAAATTTTTATTCAGTATTTCTTGAAAATTTTCGGGTATGCAGTTTTGTAGCCCGTTCAGTTTTAGTGGAAATTTCAAGTCGCTAAAAACTACCGTTTATTTTTTAGATTTTTATTTATTTTTATTTTTTATTGTGGTTTTCTTCCGTATAACGCATGATCAAAATCTCTTTTTGGATGGAAGAAAATGCGCAACACCCTAAAATTTAACCGGCTAAAAAATTTTTAGAAATTTTGAATCAAAATTTTGAAATTTATATGAATTTTTTTTTAATTTTGGTGAACTTTACCTATATAAAGTGTATTTATATCGTTTATATTACAGAATGAATTCCTTGAAAATAATTGCGAATATTATATTAGTACAAGGTGTACACTAACATTTGATACCGACTGTGTAAGTGAATTTATATTAGTTTGGGGTCATTCCATGTAAAAGAAAAAAACGACATGAATTTTAAAATGCNTAAGTAATTTTATACATAAGTTATCGTTAAATGTTAAAAAATATTCGCTATTTTATAAGTTCCGACGACATAGTTATAATTCACAACAGATCCCATTCTGGACAAAAATGTCCCACCAGTCACAATGGAATGGCTCTTTGGCAACATTTTTCAAAAATAGCTACTATATTAATAGGTTTTATAACAAATTGGCATTTTTTTTCTTTAATACAAATATTTAAAAAATCTGCATGCACACGTTTTTTAATTAAATAACGAATTAAAAAGTGACCCCTTTAGACCGCTCAGTCGTCAAGGGTTAAGATCAATAAAAAAATCATGTTTGTTTTTCATCATTTACTCGTTTAACCATAATTAATTTGTGGCAAAAAAAAATTGTATCAATTTCCCATAGTGCAGTGTCATGGTAAAGTTTTCAAATCGAAAATTGTTCCCATTTTTTCGGCGTAGAACCAAATTCTACTATTTCCCAACCATTTACACACATTCATGAAAGCTGACCAACGCTATGCATTATTCTATTTTTCTTCAGTCTCACAAGCAAACACTTTCCACGTACATTTTTGGTTACGAAAGAAAAACAAAAAAAAACAAAAAAACAAGCATAAAATTTATTGCAATGTTGTTTGGGTGATTTTTACGCTGCTGTTCCAATTTCCAAATGTCATTTTATTTTTAAACACACCTCACTCGCCACATACAAACCCGCGACGAATGCGCGCAGGTTCAACCAAAATATTTACGTTCGCATAACTTGTGCGTTGCAAGTGGTGAAGATGTTACATTTGTGTGTAAATCTAGGTATGTAAATATGTAAATTGGTGTGTACATATATCGTGGAAACGTTGCCGTGTTGTAATCGCAATGCGTAACTTTTTTATATTTATTTCTTTCAACTTTTTTTTGTTTTTCCCTTTTTTTATCTCGACTCACTTTTGTTTTTTTCAAGAAACTAACAAAAACAGAAACTGAAAATTCTTCGAAAGCTCTGATCTACTGCATTTCGTTGGCACCACACACAACAACTCGCTTGCCTCCCGCACTCGAAACTCCAAAGCTGTTTACACGTAAAAGTGCAACAAATTTTTATAGTTCATTGGAAATATTGCGGAAAGATTTCAACACTAGATTTGCTTGGCCAAAACGCAAATGTGTGGGTGGTGAGAGCATTAAATTTCCGACTTTACTTTTTTTTGGACCACCCTAGTGCGCACGCAGTGGAATGCATATGTTGTGCTACCAAAATTGCCTTTTTTCTGGCCGTTTTCGAAGTCAATTGCTTTTGGTTTTCTTGAGCATTTAAACTATAAAAAAGCTATTGTAAATTTTATCGGCTAAACATTGAACGTTGTGTATTATCTATCTATCCATATGTTACAACACACGATCGCAAGTGAATTATAATCAATGTTTGTTTTCAATGGAAGCGAATTTTATTAGTTTTCCGGGTTAGCTGCACGTAAATTTTGGTAATTTCACGCCACGTAGTGCCAGTTAGTTGATTATAAAGTAGCTCTAATTAATAGCTTAATTTAAATTTTAGCAGTTTCATCAAACATGAATGTAGTGTATAAAAATTTAATTGTTCAATTACTAATGCGCTTATTATAAACTTACATACATGCATACATAGTATGTAGATATGTTTAACTAGGAATAAATTTTAGTATGGCCCAAAAGTGGATTTAATTAGGCTTAACCACTCAATTAACTTGTTTCATTGTGCAGAGTGGCAGAGATAAATTCAATTAACGAGGTGCAGAATGTACTTCTGTTTTTTTGCTATTAAATCAGTTTTTTGGAAAAAAATTTTTTTTTTCAATTATTACATAACCTTTAGTATGCAAAATGTGTTGTTTTTTTATCCATAGTTAAAAGCATGTTTACATTATCGTAATTTACACGGCTCATTTGTAATTTATAAACAAATCATGCTGAAGTCAAGTAATTTTGCTTTGTAAAATCTGTCAATAAATTAAATAGAAATGGGGTAATTTATCATAAATCAAGCACCGAATGAAGATTTTAATTTATTTTAGCCCCCATTGTTGGGTTGAGTTTAAAAAATGCCTGAAGGTGTGCACCCATTTTTTTGTGTTTTTTTTTTTTTGTGCAATCAAGTACAAACCACACGCTCGTACGTACACGTGCTAATCACTTATCTATAGAAATTATGAAAGAAAATGTGAACGGACTTGATTTATGTGAGGTAACTTGATCGGAACAAAGAAATTTATAGTAATGTGAACATAGTTTAAGGCTTTTATTATTTCTATTAAAAACATTGGCGAGAGTTTTAAAAACTCTCTGGAGACTATAAATCCAAACCTTCTATTCAAACCCCAGCACCCCTGCTGTGAAGGCACATACAACACAGCGACAGCACTTCCTTCGTTGGTCGCAACAATTGGGGAGATCACTTTCAATTAAGAATTACACCTTAGTGACAAACGTTTTTTTACTGACAAGTTTGAGCTTTTTCATATATTTTTCCGTAAAAAAACAAGAATTTGTCCTGGTATAGAATAAAATTTGACAGCTCTCTGGATATACTAATCCTAACTTTTGGGACTTATACACTAGCTGCTCGCCTGCAGGTTGGTGAATACGGATTGCTATGATTCAACAGGGCATTCCCGGCAGTCCTCTCTCCATTTCTATGGCTTATTGTAAAAGTGAACCTACACTGAGCCAAAAGCACAATGGTTTTTTCAACCAAGTTATGATTTTATTTTTTCATGATCAATAAGCCGATTGTAAGAAATGTGATTCAAGTTGAACATTTGAGAACAAATTCGTATATATGGCAGTGGCTAAACAAGCAGAGGTCCTGTAATTTTTTGGCTTCCAGCAGTACGAGTACCGTTAGCGCGATACATAATTTTTCTTTATTTTTTTTCTGTTTTTGGGGTTTTTCTTAATTACGAAAAAGCCTCTGTGAAGTACAGAACCAAATCAAACGACGAAGAAAATTGATTCAAGTTGAAAATTTGAAGACACATTTATAAAGCGGCTGTGTGCTAATCCCGTCAGAGGCAACATCTTAAAATGATAATTAAAATTTTAGTTTTGTATCTCCGAATTATGAAAAAGCATCTGTAAAGTGCAGAACATAAACATAAACAAAATTGTAGTTAATTAGTTAATATTACCAAATCATTGCTGAAAATATCAACCAAGGCATTGTTAATATTAACCAAAAATCACGTTGATACCTTTTCAGGTTTGAATTTGTTAATATTAACCAATTTTTGGTTGATTTTCCTCTCAGTGTAGACAAAGAAAAATATGACAAATAAAAACAAGAAGATTGCCTCTATAAAAAGTTTCTAGGCTAAAGGGTAAAACAGACGGTGAGAATTCCATAGAAATTTCTTGATTTTATTTAAATTAAATTAGGCAATGAATTGAAGTACACATGTATTTTCTGCATATTTTCTCAGCAGGTGTTGTAGCCGAATGGATGTTTGTATTTCGTTGAAAATTACTTCTTAATTGTATGTGATGTCTTCTTGAGTTTATTGAAAAGATAATCCCACTAAAAATCATAGAGATATCTTCTTACTTCTGTTCCATGTTATGTGGTGGTTTTCGCTCTGCGTATTATTTCGTATTTTTGTCCTAAAACATTTTCATTTAAATTGCAAGAATCTATACAAAAAAATACTTTACAGTTATTTTGCGGCAAATTGTAACTTGGTATTTTTCATTCAATTATGCAATTAAATCGCTGCCCACCCGATTGACCTTTTATATTTAGCAACAATTGTATCTTGTTATTTCAAGCACAAACATATCACGCAGCATGGGTCAATTAGTTTCGAATTAGTTACAACTTAGATATATTTATGCACATAAAAGTCCTCCTCTTGACAGTCAACGTCAGCGCCGCATTTGATGCTCTTCACTCATAAGAAAAGCAGCGCTAAAAGACTATTTTCCAACTTATTAAATCCTACGATGACGGAGCACCATGTTGTTGGAGCACCATGAGCATGCACTCATCTCCTCCTCAACCTCCTCACTTGTGTGTGTGCGTGCGTGCTCCTCCTTCTACTGCTCTGTTGAGTTCATTCTAAATTTAGGCGCAATTGTAGGGCATTCGACGAGGTGTTGGTTGGTTGGTGGCTGATTGCCTTTGCTGCACGCTCGATGCACTCATTTTCCAAGCGCCCACACGTGAAGCGTTCACAATTCAAAATTTCTTTTTATAGTAAGTGCACGAACACACTCATGCATATGTATGTATGCACCTATATATATTTATTAAAAATAAAAAATAAAAATATGTATAAAGTGCTCTTTCAGTAGCTACTCATCAACGATTATGAATTTTACGAGGTGTTGATTATTGCATTTGGAAATTTGGGGAATGAAATTTTATTCGTTACCCAGCACGTGTGAAAAGTATAAACATCGAATACTTATACCATTTGTGTATGTGCATTAATGTAAGTATAATTTTCAGCTATGTAATTGCGGGTGTTACATTGCTTTTAACGATTCTTATTAGCCTTCGAATAGACCATTCATTGAGGTACATGTTTCTTTCTTCGGCGCTGTGATTTCGGCCTAAGCAATTTTGGCCAAGTCCTTCCTGACTTTGTACGTCGAGAGAGAATTTTACCTTTAAGTTGCCTACTTTGTTCAAAGTACCACTTTTTGGTCAGAGTTATTCTGGGTTGAATTTCGAGAGTGACATTATTATATTGCAGATTAAATTTCCTTTAAGCATTAAGCAGAAAATTTTACTTAGAGTCATCGCAAAAAACCAACATTCGGTTTCGATTAAGTCGTCATTCTTAATTATATAAGATCTTGTTGACTCCAAGCAAAATTGTCCGCCTAATATTTTAACCCACGTACTGTTCTTCTTAGTGATCTTCTTCAAAAATAGGTTGGAAAGACCCTTAAATGGGGAAAATAAAGCGTTAAAATAATTCCAAAAAAATGTCTTGCCAATTTTCGCTAAAAATCTTTAAAGGCAAGAATTGGGTATGAAATTATTCTTAAATTTTTCTAATTTAATAAAACTGTGAATTCCATGCTTATTAAACATCGGCGAATTTCTTAAAAATTTAGGTCTTAAAGACCCAATATGGTAAAAGCTTAAGGGTTAACACTTACGTAGCATGTTAAAGTTTCTTCAATTCATTTGTAGTTCGTTTCGTACCGCAGAAAGCCTTGGTCCTGGTATTCGCCTTTTTATACCATTTCATATCTATGTTCATATCTGGTTCCGTTTTCGTATTATCTTTCGACTTCGTATTTTATTCATCTTTACTATCGTCATTTTATTCGTCCTCACACTCGTCTTTGTCTTACCCTTCGTCTTCGCATTGGTTTTTGTGGTCGTTTCGGTTTCATATTCGTCTTCATCTTCGTATTTGTGTAAGAGTCTCTTCGTCTTAGCCTTAAACTTCGTAATCGGTTTCGTATTCGACTTCGTAATCGTCTGCGTAATCGGCTTCATATTGGATTTCATATTCGCCGTCGCCGTATTCGTCTTCATCTTCGTTTTCGCCTTCGTCTTCGTATTCATCATCTTAATCTTCGCATTCGTCTGTGGAGAAGTGGGATCGTATGGAACGCTGCTTTTAAGACACCTTGTCATACATACATATACATATAGAACAGCCCTAGGAGCATTAAAATACCGACAGAGAAAATCGCTTAGCTACAAATGCATAACCCTTTAATACGAACCTAGCTTGAATGCACGTGAACCCAGTGGGCGACTGAGCGGCGATGAAGCGCCGTTATTGCAACATTGCACGTTTTCTCTAGTTTCTCTTTGCCACAGCAATTTACGAATTATTATTGACTTTGCTTTGCAATTTTTACACAGTTCACCAACTAAGGAGGTCAATATAATTTTTGCAATTTTTTTTTTCGTCTGTTTTAGTTTTTTTTTTCAACCACCCGACTTGCAATGTTGTGTTGCCGCCAATTTATTATTTTCTCTTTTTTTTTTTTGTTGCCAAAGCAATTTTTTGCGTTTTCGTCATAGTTTCCTCTATTCTAGTTGAGCCATTGTAACGTGTCTGAAATCGTGCAAACCTACAAAGCCACATAGATCTACGAAAAAGTGATTTCTTAGTCAACATACATTTACCTTTTTTTTGCTATTGCTGTTAGGGTTTCCGTTTTGCTGCGTTTTTTTTATTGTTTTTGGTAGCAAATGTTCCTTATTTTCAGTTCAGTTCAGTTTTTTTTTTTTTGCTCGCTATTTCTTCGCTCATTCATGCGTTCTTTTTACTGACCAGTAGCCGTCGGTAGCGGCCACCACAGCGTGTCATCATTTGTTGCCTTCTGTTTATGGGCGACTATATGTATTAGATTTGTTCTTATTGTTGTTACGGTGCCACCAACTGTGTGGTCATAATTACATACCTTANTTACGTCGTCGTCGTCGTCGTCATTATCGTCGTCTAATGTGTTGCAATGAACTGTTGATGGCTTTAGCGGCACTTCGAATGCAGGTTAATGACTAACTAACGCTCTTGTGTGTACTTTTGTGTGCAATTTGGCTGTTAACCATTTGCTCACACGGTAGGTGGTTGGCGGCATCATTTTACTTACCATTGCGCGCTTTCGGCGGTAATCCAGCTTATAAGTCAGATTATACTCAGTTGCTTTGCTTGAGCCGCAATGTACTTGAACCTGTTTTGTGTTAAGTTTTTTGTTTTGCTTTTGCCTCTTTTTTTTTTGCACGCGACAATGTGCCGTAACGCGAAATTAGTGTCTTTAAAATTGTGTAAATATGATCTGGATCACTTGATTGGATCTGTGTAATAAGGAAGTAGGTACCGGAAGGAACGGACAAGGATTTAGCGGGAGCCACGTATGCTATTCAGTTCTACACCGACGGATCTAAAATGCAAAGCAAAGTTGAAGTGAGAGTGTAGTTGGAACAACTGGGAGTACAAAAGTTTTTCCACGTACCGGACCACTGTAGCGTCTTCCAGGTCGAGCTTGCGGTTACACAGGAGGCGGTCGAATGTTTAAGAGTAGGAGCAATCGGTTGCAAAAATATCCATATATTCTCAGACACACAGGCGGCTCTAAAGGCTCTGAAATCTGTAACATATAACTCGTAAACTGTGTGTAAGTGGCGCAGATCACTTAATGTGATGACAGAGTAGCTCACTCTTCATCTGGTATGGGTGTCGTGATACAGAGGTATGGCAGGCAATGAAATAGCGGACGAGCTTACAAGGAAGGCCATTTCCCTTCCACTTTCGCCGGAGAGAGCTCCTTATGCTGAACAGAGAAGAAATCTCTTTGACTACGTGTCTGCTGGCCGGTTAAATCACACTAAGAAGGCACGCGCAGAGTCTCTGGGTGCCGTTTAACTACTTCTGTAGAAGCTGCGGAGACGAGGAGGAGCCTGAATCGGTAAGGCGCCTACTTTGGTCATCGGCTCATTAGCGCTGGAACCACTGCAGATCTGAGCAATATAGCAGACATAGATATAAGGCGATTGCTCAAATTTGTCAACTCCACATTCTGGTTTGTATAGCAGGAGGGCGTTAACGAGATCTCTTGTGGTACCACAACGGGCCCTACGGCGAGCCTAAGTGTACTGGTGGTGTGTCAACCTAACCTAAGTTAATAGGCTTGAAGCGATATGCATAGTTCATTAACAGTTCCATTAGATTTAATTAGCAGTAAGTCTACAGATATAAAAATATATATATTTTTTTTGCTTGCAGAATTTAGTAAAATTGACGTATTAACTTTTTTATTTTTTCGCAAACGGTCTGGCGCTTTTCTTCCACAAGAAATTCATGTTTATATTGAAAAAGGTGCAAAACGCCGCCAAAAAAAAAAAATATTAAAAACACAATGCGATTTGAGCCGCTCAAAACTTCCACTTATTTTACTAAAGTTTTATAACCTCTTAACTGCATACCCAAAAATTTTATAAAAACTCTGATTAAATAGCTCGAAATTTAGATACAAATTTTTATAAATTCTGTATAAAGTTTGAAAGTATGATTTATATGGTTGTTTGTTAAAGCATGAACCATATTTTTATAAAAATATAGCAAACAAATTTTAGCTTCAAAAACATTGTAAATATAAAAAACAAAACACCATTCATCCACTTTTGACCGCCAGTGTACCTACATTCGACTTTTCAAACCGCCTCCGATTTTCGAACCAAAGCCTTCATAAATCTCTTTCGTCTGACGTTGTGATACGAATTTCCATGAACTGATGATTTAAGTTGACTTTGACTTTTTAAACAGATGGCAGCCCTACTACATATTGTTTAGAAATAAAACCTTCTAAAACCTATTTCGATTTTTACCCATCTTTTAATAATTCATTTACCTTATTAAAAAATTTCAATCTAACTATTTAAACAGGTGGCAAGCCTCTTCAAGCCACTCTTAAATATTCAAACTAAACGTTTTTTAACACTCTTTCGTAAATTGTGCATTCAACTCGACTTTTCAAACAGGTGGCAACCGTATTCAAAATATTTTTAAACGAAAACTTTAAACCTCTTTGTCTGACATCTATATTATGTTAGGTATTTCAATTACATAATTTCTTTAATTCAAGTTGAATTTGAGGTTTAAAACACATGGCAACTCTCTTACATGTATGCAGTTTAGAAATGCAGCCTTTTGAAGCTCATTTTGATTGATACCCAACTTTTAAAAATTAATTTTACTTGTTTAATAATTTTAAATAAATTTTTAACAGGTGGCAACTCTTTTCAAAAAAACTTAAACCATATCTACAAGCCAATCCCTTTAATTTGACGCCTCATTTTTGAAAATCGAACGAACCCTGCTATACTGATAGCATTCACAAAATGATGGATCCGTAGTACTTCATCTCCACTAGTCGATAGTTATCAATTTATTCTCTTGTACGCCGTGCGAAAGACTTTCTTAACTCGATTAACTAGCTTAACTTTGTACTAATTCAGCCAAGCACGATTATTTCACCTTAACTCAGCGCTGTCAAACAAACTAGCCTAACTCATACGCTCCTATTTATTGTGTCGTAACTCCATTGCCTTAAAGCGTAACATACGACATAATAAGTGAGAAGCTGAAATTGTCTATATACATATATCTAATATAAACCTCGATAAAACCTGAAACAAACTGCTGAATATTAAATTGGTGCTGGGCGCTGAGCTAAATGTATTCAACATTTCGAGTCTCCATCTCAACGCGAATTTGCTTTAAAAATCGATTGCAAAGTTTGTACTGAAATCGGGATAAACAAGAAAGCGAGTTGATATACATACATACATATGTAAACCTAGTAATAATAACAATTAAAATAAAAATAAATTTAGCAATCAAAATTCTCTTACATAAACTTGCCTACAATTCTACAAATTCAGTTTCCAACTGGAAAACTTAAGTTTTAATTCGCTTTTTTTATTCCTTATTTATTTGGTGCTCCATAAATTTAAGAGTGTTCACGTAACAACTTTTAAATTACTTTCACTCTCATTCGTGGCAGTCATTATTATCAAATACCAATACCCGAATGGTGAAGAAACTATAAACATACATACATACATACATACACTGGAATGTATGCACATACATTCAAAGATACATTTCTACCATGATTGGAGTCAGCCGACCAAACAAACTCGGCTGACTAGAAAATTTGTGCTTTCAATTATTGTTGACAAACATTAAGTAGCGGCTATGACGCAGCTTTTGTTATGGATATTATTTTCATTTTCCCTTATCAACTATGTACATACGTATTTTCTAAGCGCAAATTAAGTAACAATTATGTGCATGCATGAATTCGTTAAAGCAGCCAAGCGATGGAAATCGCTTTAGAAAATAAGCGACTATAGAGTATGGACTGCTATCATCACCGCCGTCGTCGCAATTAATTGTTGTGACTGTTCGTTTTTTTTTTTGTGCGATTGATTATCGATTTTTCAAAAATGCACAATTTTTCTAAGTAACTTTTTAGTTTATTTTCCATTTATTTATTTACAAACATACAAGCAAGCGGCATGTTTTGCTTTTTCCTGCTGTTAATTGCATGCTTGATTTGAAGATGTACACCTGAAATTCATTGGAAATTGAAATCGAAAGCGTTGTTGTGCCACACAGCAGCAGGCCAAATAGGTGAGCTTAGCTAACCGACCGGCAGGCAACCAATTTGCGCCTGTCTACTACAAGCCGGTGGCTGGTAGCCAGCCATCCAGCCATCCAGCCATTTGTTTGTTTATACTTTTATGCTTAGCTTGCGGCGCATACATACATACACGTGTATGCATTGACTAAATTGCGTGAGCTCCATCCACACAGGTATTACGTTAGCATTGAGACATATATATGTATGTACATATGGGGACAAGTGGCGGGTGCGCATGCGCCTGCGCATTATGTATTATGTATTACATTGCATCGCTGCGCCGCGCTGCGCCACAAAAGGCCAAAACTACGCTTCCCATATGCGAGTCACAAACATTGACCGTGGCCTTTAAATAATAAATACATATGTATGTATGTATGCATACATACATACTTGCTTGCAACATAAACTGCAAAAGTGCAAGATTCCTTTTTCCAACAACAACTGGTTTTTCCTGCTTGCTGTAGGCATACATACATACTACAGTTGGCCACAAAATAATAGGAGTGCGATATTTTTAACGGTTTTGGTCACTTGCCTTTTGTTAATTTAATCAAGCAATGAAACCGATTCAAAATAACGTTCCGGTTTCGGTTTCGGTGTTGGTTTCGTTCTTCAAATTTGTTTCGGTTTCGGTTTGTTATCTATTATAAAGGTTAAGCTGGTTATACAACTAACACCGCATAAATTCAGATTTCAAACTTTGTATAAAAATTATAAAAATTTCGCAAATATTCACCCATATTTCAAACTTTTTAATCAGAAGCTCTGGAAAAAATTGTGATATGCAGTTTTGTAGCACATTTAATTCTAGTACAATGGCAGTTTTTTGCTGGCAGTGAGTGTCCTCCATATAAAAGAAAATTGGCGAACGTGCACTGTATGGAAAAAGGACCTTGAGCCAAAAAAATTCTCAAAAATCAGCAGAATTCTTAGGAGCTTGAAACTTGCACTGCATTATACTAGAATGGGCTACAAAACTGCATGCCAAGATTTTTTCTAAAGATTCTCATTAAAAAGTTCGAAATTTGTGTGAAAAATTGCGAAATTTTTATAATTCTTGTACAAGGTTTGAAATCTGAATTCATATTGGTTTTTGCTGTATAACCAGCTAGACTTTTACAAAAAAAAAATAATAAACACTAAATAAACAAAAGACAAATAGCCAAAAATGGTCAAAATAGGTATCGCACTCCTATTATTTTGTGGACAACTGTACATGCATTTATAGTTTCGTGTGCAATATGTAATGTCTGTTTGTTGTAGTTGTTGTTTTTTTTTTGTTAACCTTGTCTGCGGCGCAAGTATATCCTTCTGGTTTTTCGCATTGGCGGCGCGGCGCGCACCTCCTCACTTCAGTCGCTGTTGTGTATCTAGTTATTTTTAAGTCAAGCGTGAACCTGTTTTTCTGAGTCAACAAAGGCACAACTTGCTTGGCTTGTCTTGCGTTAGCGTTATTGATTCTGCGTCTGCAGCTCGATTGTCTGGTGGCATGCAAACACGTCTGCGCATCTTCACTTTTTCACAGTTGCCTGCGCCGCATTTGCGCCATTTATTTGTGCATATTTCTACTTAGTCTATTTTGTTACCTTTTTTCCTTCGTTTTTGTTGTAATTTTTGTTTTGTTTCTTTGTGCACATGCTTTATGTGCATATCTATATTTTTACTTGCAATTTTAATTCAATTACGAAGTATGTATTTTTATTGCGTTTTTTTCTTACAAGCCCACAAAATCTATGCACATACATATAGCCTACACCGCTTAATGGCCGCGTGCCATGCCTGTCGATTATATTTAGAAATAAAAACAAAAAAACGTTAACACATTGTCTGCGCTTCACCACAGAAATTCGCTTAATTTCCCTCTACATATTTGCAATTTTGTGTTTGTATTTTGTACAATATTTTTCTTTAAATTTTATTTTACCACCAACCACCGCCATCAAGTATCATTTCCCTGTTGATGTTGGTTTTCCTGCATTGCATAAATTACTGTTATTATGTTTCGTGTCGTCTTATGTGGTTTCCACTTGGTACAAACTTGCATTTAGGTATTTACTAGTTTGCTTCGCTGAGTTAAATTAGATATAATTTATTTCAATAAAACTTACCTATACTTAAACTCAACCAAAAACATTGGAGATTTAGACTTTTTTCTTAACCATCTTCTAAAGGTTATCAAACTATAACCTCTTTCGTCAGACACCCATATGTACATATGCATGTGATAGATATTTTTATTCAAGTTTTTTATTCAAGTTGAATGTGATCTTTCAAACAGGTGGCAACCCTCTTACATTTAGTTTAGAAATAAAGCCTTTTCAAAGATATTTCGATTGATACCCATATTGTAATAATTTATTTAACTTGCTAAATAAAATTGAATTTTTGAACAGTGGACAACGCTCTAAAACACCTGAAAATATATTCGAAATTTTCAAACTAAATTTTTTTTAACACTTTGGCTTGACACCCATATTTTAATATTTCATATAACTTGTGTATAATTTAATTTAATTCGATTTTCAAACAGGTGGCAACTCTTATAAACATATTTTCAAACTATATCTTTCTTAAGCCTAAGCCTCTTTCATATTTATATTCAATAATTCACCTAATTCCAGTTGAATTTGATTTTTCAAACAGGTGGCAACCCTACTACATGTAGTTTATTAATAAATCCGTTTCAAAATCATTGCGATGGATACCCATATCGTAATAATTCGTTTATTACGGCTCCAGGACTTAAATACATCAAAGCTTTTAAGGAAAGATCCATGGGAACCGATGCATGATGCAATACTGATGTACAACAACCAAGTGTGTTTTGATATGCATAAGTTCCTCTCGAAGACTGTGTTCTATATTTTTTTTTTTTACCTGGATGGTTCCTTCGATGCCTTAGGTTTCATAGATGTGTGTATATTTCTTTTAGAATATCAGGATATTTACTTGCTTTTTCCCTCTACAGATTACAAAGATAAGTACAAAGTTTGCGGAGGAGTAATGATTGATTTTCTATACTCGCCTGTTTCACCCTTTTTATCCCTTCTCTGGGACTTAAGTACTTACGATGGGCAACTATGCCTTCCTCGCCACCCAGTCCTTTATTCTACAATTTTGGTACGTTGTCACTTTCTCCTACTATTCTGCTCCTGATTACTATTAGCATACCATTCATATCTCCAAAATTGCTTGCATTAACATTAAATAAACTAAAACTTTCGCTAAATAATTTCAAATTAAAATTTCACTATGACAAATTTCACGCTTTAATAGGCTCGTCAGTCCATTGGTTTTACTGAGTTTTTGTTTATCCCTTTATTATTGGAATTCAGCACAAAATGTGCAACGAAATGTGCTATAAAATAAGTGCAACTGTTGTGCCTGAACCACAATTATTCAAGCATTCACAAATCAGCAGTTTCATTTACAAATTGCAGTAAATTTTTTTTTTGGGCACAGTAAACATTCATAGGTATTAGGGTGGTACTTATAATGTCAACATAATGGGGTATGACTTAATTTTGTTTTACGTGTAAAATAGAGACTTCAACGAAAATTAAGAAATTGAAAAAATTAGGGCTAGAAAAAATCTCATTTTTTAATGTTAAAAATTCTATTAAATTTGGAAATTTAGATTAGCTATAACTCAGCGAGTTTATGAATTTATATAAATAACTTTCAAAAATTTGTCAAATTTTATCAGATTTCAAATCAAAATTTTGTCGAATTTTTGCAATTTTTGAAATTAAATAAAAATGTTTCGAGTCCTAGCACAGTGGGAAAGTTTCACCTGATTTTTTTTTTTTTTTTAATTACTGGACGAGTAAGTTTTTTAATAAATTTAATATTTTTTTAAATACTTGCAACGGATTTTAGAAATGATTGTGTAGGCCTGATTTGAAAAACAAATTTTATTGATATTTTTATCACTATATGTCAAAATTGACAGTATTTTAAGAAACCATCAAACTTCATATAAGTAAGATTTTATTGGTGACAA